>NW_027619453.1:0-41970 GCF_964187855.1 Myxine glutinosa
CATTTTGCACTTGTGTTAGTGTTGAAAAGCACTTTTCGCACTTGTGTTAGTGTTGAAAAACCACTTTTCACACTTGTGTTGGTGCAGGAAACCACTCTTGCACTTGTATTAGTTTGGAAAAAACACTTTTTGCACTTGTGATAGTGTTGAAAAACCACTTTTCGCACTTGTGTTAGTGTTGAAAAACCACTTTTCGCACTTGTGTTGGTGCAGGAAACCACTTTTGCACTTGTATTGGTGTGGAAAAAACACTTTTTGCACTTGTGATAGTGTTGAAAAACCACTTTTCGCACATGTGTTAGTGTTGAAAAACCACTTTTCACACTTGTGTTGGTGCAGGAAACCACTCTTGCACTTGTATTAGTTTGGAAAAAACACTTTTTGCACTTGTGATAGTGTTGAAAAACCACTTTTCGCACTTGTGTTAGTGTTGAAAAACCACTTTTCGCACTTGTGTTGGTGCAGGAAACCACTTTTGCACTTGTATTGGTGTGGAAAAAACACTTTTTGCACTTGTGATAGTGTTGAAAAACCACTTTTCGCACTTGCGTTAGTGTTGAAAAACCACTTTTCGCACTTGTGTTGGTGCAGGAAACCACTTTTGCACTTGTATTAGTGTGGAAAAACCACTTTTCGCACTTGTGTTAGTGTGTGAAAAACCACTTTTCGCACTTGTGTTAGTGTTGAAAAACCACTTTTCGCACTTGTGTTGGTGCAGGAAACCACTTTTGCACTTGTATTAGTGTAGAAAAAACACTTTTTGCACTTGTGATAGTGTTGAAAAACCACTTTTCGCACTTGTGTTAGTGTTGAAAAACCACTTTTCGCACTTGTGTTGGTGCAGTAAACCACTTTTGCACTTGTATTAGTGTGGAAAAACCACTTTTCGCACTTGTGTTAGTGTTGAAAAACCACTTTTCGCACTTGTGTTAGTGTTGAAAAACCACTTTTCGCACTTGTGTTGGTGCAGGAAACCACTTTTGCACTTGTATTAGTGTGGAAAAAACACTTTTTGCACTTGTGATAGTGTTGAAAAACCACTTTTCGCACTTGTGTTAGTGTTGAAAAACCACTTTTCGCACTTGTGTTAGTGTTGAAAAACCACTTTTCGCACTTGTGTTGGTGCAGTAAACCACTTTTGCACTTGTATTAGTGTGGAAAAAACACTTTTCGCACTTGTGTTATTGTTGAAAAACCACTTTTTGCACTTGTGTTAGTGTTGAAAAACCACTTTTCGCCCTTGTGTTAGTGTTGAAAAACCACTTTTCGAACTTGTGTTGGTGCAGGAAACCACTTTTGCACTTGCATTAGTGTGGAAAAAAGACTTTTTGCACTTGTGATAGTGTTGAAAAACCACTTTTCGCACTTGTGTTAGTGTTGAAAAACCACTTTTCGCACTTGTGTTGGTGCAGGAAACCACTTTTGCACTTGTATTAGTGTGGAAAAAACACTTTTTGCACTTGTGATAGTGTTGAAAAACCACTTTTCGCACTTGTGTTAGTTTTGAAAAACCACTTTTCGCACTTGTGTTGGTGCAGGAAACCACTTTTGCACTTGTATTAGTGTGGAAAAACCACTTTTCGCACTTGTATTAGTGTGGAAAAAACACTTTTCGCACTTGTGTTAGTGTTGAAAAACCACTTTTCGCACTTGTGTTGGTGCAGGAAACCACTTTTGCACTTGTATTAGTGTGGAAAAAACACTTTTTGCACTTGTGATAGTGTTGAAAAACCACTTTTCGCACTTGTGTTAGTGTTGAAAAACCACTTTTCGCACTTGTGTTAGTGTTGAAAAACCACTTTTCGCACTTGTGTTAGTGTTGAAAAACCACTTTTCGCACTTGTGTTGGTGCAGTAAACCACTTTTGCACTTGTATTAGTGTGGAAAAAACACTTTTCGCACTTGTGTTATTGTTGAAAAACCTCTTTTTGCACTTGTGTTAGTGTTGAAAAACCACTTTTCGCCCTTGTGTTAGTGTTGAAAAACCACTTTTTGCACTTGTGTTGGTGCAGGAAACCACTTTTGCACTTGCATTAGTGTGGAAAAAACACTTTTTGCACTTGTGATAGTGTTGAAAAACCACTTTTCGCACTTGTGTTAGTGTTGAAAAACCACTTTTCGCACTTGTGTTGGTGCAGGAAACCACTTTTGCACTTGTATTAGTGTGGAAAAAACACTTTTTGCACTTGTGATAGTGTTGAAAAACCACTTTTCGCACTTGTGTTAGTTTTGAAAAACCACTTTTCGCACTTGTGTTGGTGCAGGAAACCACTTTTGCACTTGTATTAGTGTGGAAAAACCACTTTTCGCACTTGTATTAGTGTGGAAAAAACACTTTTCGCACTTATGTTAGTGTTGAAAAACCACTTTTCGCACTGTGTTGGTGCAGGAAACCACTTTTCCACTTGTATTAGTGTGGAAAAAACACTTTTTGCACTTGTGATAGTGTTGAAAAACCACTTTTCGCACTTGTGTTAGTGTTGAAAAACCACTTTTCGCACTTGTGTTAGTGTTGAAAAACCACTTTTCGCACTTGTGTTGGTGCAGGAAACCACTTTTGCACTTGTATTAGTGTGGAAAAAACACTTTTTGCACTTGTGATAGTGTTGAAAAACCACTTTTTGCACTTGTGTTAGTGTTGAAAAGCACTTTTCGCACATGTGTTAGTGTTGAAAAACCACTTTTCACACTTGTGTTGGTGCAGGAAACCACTCTTGCACTTGTATTAGTTTGGAAAAAACACTTTTTGCACTTGTGATAGTGTTGAAAAACCACTTTTCGCACTTGTGTTAGTGTTGAAAAACCACTTTTCGCACTTGTGTTGGTGCAGGAAACCACTTTTGCACTTGTATTGGTGTGGAAAAAACACTTTTTGCACTTGTGATAGTGTTGAAAAACCACTTTTCGCACTTGCGTTAGTGTTGAAAAACCACTTTTCGCACTTGTGTTGGTGCAGGAAACCACTTTTGCACTTGTATTAGTGTGGAAAAACCACTTTTCGCACTTGTGTTAGTGTTGAAAAACCACTTTTCGCACTTGTGTTAGTGTTGAAAAACCACTTTTCGCACTTGTGTTGGTGCAGGAAACCACTTTTGCACTTGTATTGGTGTGGAAAAAACACTTTTTGCACTTGTGATAGTGTTGAAAAACCACTTTTCGCACTTGCGTTAGTGTTGAAAAACCACTTTTCGCACTTGTGTTGGTGCAGGAAACCACTTTTGCACTTGTATTAGTGTGGAAAAACCACTTTTCGCACTTGTGTTAGTGTTGAAAAACCACTTTTCGCACTTGTGTTAGTGTTGAAAAACCACTTTTCGCACTTGTGTTGGTGCAGGAAACCACTTTTGCACTTGTATTAGTGTAGCAAAAAACACTTTTTGCACTTGTGATAGTGTTGAAAAACCACTTTTCGCACTTGTGTTAGTGTTGAAAAACCACTTTTCGCACTTGTGTTGGTGCAGTAAACCACTTTTGCACTTGTATTAGTGTGGAAAAACCACTTTTCGCACTTGTGTTAGTGTTGAAAAACCACTTTTCGCACTTGTGTTAGTGTTGAAAAACCACTTTTCGCACTTGTGTTGGTGCAGGAAACCACTTTTGCACTTGTATTAGTGTGGAAAAAACACTTTTTGCACTTGTGATAGTGTTGAAAAACCACTTTTCGCACTTGTGTTAGTGTTGAAAAACCACTTTTCGCACTTGTGTTAGTGTTGAAAAACCACTTTTCGCACTTGTGTTGGTGCAGTAAACCACTTTTGCACTTGTATTAGTGTGGAAAAAACACTTTTCGCACTTGTGTTATTGTTGAAAAACACTTTTTGCACTTGTGTTAGTGTTGAAAAACCACTTTTCGCCCTTGTGTTAGTGTTGAAAAACCACTTTTCGCACTTGTGTTGGTGCAGGAAACCACTTTTGCACTTGCATTAGTGTGGAAAAAAGACTTTTTGCACTTGTGATAGTGTTGAAAAACACTTTTCGCACTTGTGTTAGTGTTGAAAAACCACTTTTCGCACTTGTGTTGGTGCAGGAAACCACTTTTGCACTTGTATTAGTGTGGAAAAAAACACTTTTTGCACTTGTGATAGTGTTGAAAAACCACTTTTCGCACTTGTGTTAGTTTTGAAAAACCACTTTTCGCACTTGTGTTGGTGCAGGAAACCACTTTTGCACTTGTATTAGTGTGGAAAAACCACTTTTCGCACTTGTATTAGTGTGGAAAAAACACTTTTCGCACTTGTGTTAGTGTTGAAAACCACTTTTCGCACTTGTGTTGGTGCAGGAAACCACTTTTGCACTTGTATTAGTGTGGAAAAAACACTTTTTGCACTTGTGATAGTGTTGAAAAACCACTTTTCGCACTTGTGTTAGTGTTGAAAAACCACTTTTCGCACTTGTGTTAGTGTTGAAAAACCACTTTTCGCACTTGTGTTAGTGTTGAAAAACCACTTTTCGCACTTGTGTTGGTGCAGTAAACCACTTTTGCACTTGTATTAGTGTGGAAAAAACACTTTTCGCACTTGTGTTATTGTTGAAAAACCTCTTTTTGCACTTGTGTTAGTGTTGAAAAACCACTTTTCGCCCTTGTGTTAGTGTTGAAAAACCACTTTTTGCACTTGTGTTGGTGCAGGAAACCACTTTTGCACTTGCATTAGTGTGGAAAAAACACTTTTTGCACTTGTGATAGTGTTGAAAAACCACTTTTCGCACTTGTGTTAGTGTTGAAAAACCACTTTTCGCACTTGTGTTGGTGCAGGAAACCACTTTTGCACTTGTATTAGTGTGGAAAAAACACTTTTTGCACTTGTGATAGTGTTGAAAAACCACTTTTCGCACTTGTGTTAGTTTTGAAAAACCACTTTTCGCACTTGTGTTGGTGCAGGAAACCACTTTTGCACTTGTATTAGTGTGGAAAAACCACTTTTCGCACTTGTATTAGTGTGGAAAAAACACTTTTCGCACTTATGTTAGTGTTGAAAAACCACTTTTCGCACTTGTGTTGGTGCAGGAAACCACTTTTCCACTTGTATTAGTGTGGAAAAAACACTTTTTGCACTTGTGATAGTGTTGAAAAACCACTTTTCGCACTTGTGTTAGTGTTGAAAAACCACTTTTCGCACTTGTGTTAGTGTTGAAAAACCACTTTTCGCACTTGTGTTGGTGCAGGAAACCACTTTTGCACTTGTATTAGTGTGGAAAAAACACTTTTTGCACTTGTGATAGTGTTGAAAAACCACTTTTTGCACTTGTGTTAGTGTTGAAAAGCACTTTTCGCACATGTGTTAGTGTTGAAAAACCACTTTTCACACTTGTGTTGGTGCAGGAAACCACTCTTGCACTTGTATTAGTTTGGAAAAAACACTTTTTGCACTTGTGATAGTGTTGAAAAACCACTTTTCGCACTTGTGTTAGTGTTGAAAAACCACTTTTCGCACTTGTGTTGGTGCAGGAAACCACTTTTGCACTTGTATTGGTGTGGAAAAAACACTTTTTGCACTTGTGATAGTGTTGAAAAACCACTTTTCGCACTTGCGTTAGTGTTGAAAAACCACTTTTCGCACTTGTGTTGGTGCAGGAAACCACTTTTGCACTTGTATTAGTGTGGAAAAACCACTTTTCGCACTTGTGTTAGTGTTGAAAAACCACTTTTCGCACTTGTGTTAGTGTTGAAAAACCACTTTTCGCACTTGTGTTGGTGCAGGAAACCACTTTTGCACTTGTATTAGTGTAGAAAAAACACTTTTTGCACTTGTGATAGTGTTGAAAAACCACTTTTCGCACTTGTGTTAGTGTTGAAAAACCACTTTTCGCACTTGTGTTGGTGCAGTAAACCACTTTTGCACTTGTATTAGTGTGGAAAAACCACTTTTCGCACTTGTGTTAGTGTTGAAAAACCACTTTTCGCACTTGTGTTAGTGTTGAAAAACCACTTTTCGCACTTGTGTTGGTGCAGGAAACCACTTTTGCACTTGTATTAGTGTGGAAAAAACACTTTTTGCACTTGTGATAGTGTTGAAAAACCACTTTTCGCACTTGTGTTAGTGTTGAAAAACCACTTTTCGCACTTGTGTTAGTGTTGAAAAACCACTTTTCGCACTTGTGTTGGTGCAGTAAACCACTTTTGCACTTGTATTAGTGTGGAAAAAACACTTTTCGCACTTGTGTTATTGTTGAAAAACCACTTTTTGCACTTGTGTTAGTGTTGAAAAACCACTTTTCGCCCTTGTGTTAGTGTTGAAAAACCACTTTTCGCACTTGTGTTGGTGCAGGAAACCACTTTTGCACTTGCATTAGTGTGGAAAAAAGACTTTTTGCACTTGTGATAGTGTTGAAAAACCACTTTTCGCACTTGTGTTAGTGTTGAAAAACCACTTTTCGCACTTGTGTTGGTGCAGGAAACCACTTTTGCACTTGTATTAGTGTGGAAAAAACACTTTTTGCACTTGTGATAGTGTTGAAAAACCACTTTTCGCACTTGTGTTAGTTTTGAAAAACCACTTTTCGCACTTGTGTTGGTGCAGGAAACCACTTTTGCACTTGTATTAGTGTGGAAAAACCACTTTTCGCACTTGTATTAGTGTGGAAAAAACACTTTTCGCACTTGTGTTAGTGTTGAAAAACCACTTTTCGCACTTGTGTTGGTGCAGGAAACCACTTTTGCACTTGTATTAGTGTGGAAAAAACACTTTTTGCACTTGTGATAGTGTTGAAAAACCACTTTTCGCACTTGTGTTAGTGTTGAAAAACCACTTTTCGCACTTGTGTTAGTGTTGAAAAACCACTTTTCGCACTTGTGTTGGTGCAGGAAACCACTTTTGCACTTGTATTAGTGTGGAAAAAACACTTTTTGCACTTATGATAGTGGTGAAAAACCACTTTTCGCACTTGTGTTAGTGTTGAAAAACCACTTTTAGCACTTGTGTTAGTGTTGAAAAACCACTTTTCGCACTTGTGTTGGTGCAGGAAACCACTTTTGCACTTGTATTAGTGTGGAAAAAACACTTTTTGCACTTGTGATAGTGTTGAAAAACCACTTTTCGCACTTGTGTTAGTGTTGAAAAACCACTTTTCGCACTTGTGTTGGTTGGTGCAGGAAACCACTTTTGCACTTGTATTAGTGTGGAAAAAACACTTTTCGCACTTGTGTTAGTGTTGAAAAACCACTTTTCACACTTGTGTTAGTGTTGAAAAACCACTTTTCGCACTTGTGTTGGTGCAGGAAACCACTTTTGCACTTGTATTAGTGTGGAAAAAACACTTTTCGCACTTGTGTTAGTGTTGAAAAACCACTTTTCGCACTTGTGTTGGTGCAGGAAACCACTTTTGCACTTGTATTAGTGTGGAAAAACACATTTTGCACTTGTGTTAGTGTTGAAAAGCACTTTTCGCACTTGTGTTAGTGTTGAAAAACCACTTTTCACACTTGTGTTGGTGCAGGAAACCACTCTTGCACTTGTATTAGTTTGGAAAAAACACTTTTTGCACTTGTGATAGTGTTGAAAAACCACTTTTCGCACTTGTGTTAGTGTTGAAAAACCACTTTTCGCACTTGTGTTGGTGCAGGAAACCACTTTTGCACTTGTATTGGTGTGGAAAAAACACTTTTTGCACTTGTGATAGTGTTGAAAAACCACTTTTCGCACATGTGTTAGTGTTGAAAAACCACTTTTCACACTTGTGTTGGTGCAGGAAACCACTCTTGCACTTGTATTAGTTTGGAAAAAACACTTTTTGCACTTGTGATAGTGTTGAAAAACCACTTTTCGCACTTGTGTTAGTGTTGAAAAACCACTTTTCGCACTTGTGTTGGTGCAGGAAACCACTTTTGCACTTGTATTGGTGTGGAAAAAACACTTTTTGCACTTGTGATAGTGTTGAAAAACCACTTTTCGCACTTGCGTTAGTGTTGAAAAACCACTTTTCGCACTTGTGTTGGTGCAGGAAACCACTTTTGCACTTGTATTAGTGTGGAAAAACCACTTTTCGCACTTGTGTTAGTGTTGAAAAACCACTTTTCGCACTTGTGTTAGTGTTGAAAAACCACTTTTCGCACTTGTGTTGGTGCAGGAAACCACTTTTGCACTTGTATTAGTGTAGAAAAAACACTTTTTGCACTTGTGATAGTGTTGAAAAACCACTTTTCGCACTTGTGTTAGTGTTGAAAAACCACTTTTCGCACTTGTGTTGGTGCAGTAAACCACTTTTGCACTTGTATTAGTGTGGAAAAACCACTTTTCGCACTTGTGTTAGTGTTGAAAAACCACTTTTCGCACTTGTGTTAGTGTTGAAAAACCACTTTTCGCACTTGTGTTGGTGCAGGAAACCACTTTTGCACTTGTATTAGTGTGGAAAAAACACTTTTTGCACTTGTGATAGTGTTGAAAAACCACTTTTCGCACTTGTGTTAGTGTTGAAAAACCACTTTTCGCACTTGTGTTAGTGTTGAAAAACCACTTTTCGCACTTGTGTTGGTGCAGTAAACCACTTTTGCACTTGTATTAGTGTGGAAAAAACACTTTTCGCACTTGTGTTATTGTTGAAAAACCACTTTTTGCACTTGTGTTAGTGTTGAAAAACCACTTTTCGCCCTTGTGTTAGTGTTGAAAAACCACTTTTCGCACTTGTGTTGGTGCAGGAAACCACTTTTGCACTTGCATTAGTGTGGAAAAAAGACTTTTTGCACTTGTGATAGTGTTGAAAAACCACTTTTCGCACTTGTGTTAGTGTTGAAAAACCACTTTTCGCACTTGTGTTGGTGCAGGAAACCACTTTTGCACTTGTATTAGTGTGGAAAAAACACTTTTTGCACTTGTGATAGTGTTGAAAAACCACTTTTCGCACTTGTGTTAGTTTTGAAAAACCACTTTTCGCACTTGTGTTGGTGCAGGAAACCACTTTTGCACTTGTATTAGTGTGGAAAAACCACTTTTCGCACTTGTATTAGTGTGGAAAAAACACTTTTCGCACTTGTGTTAGTGTTGAAAAACCACTTTTCGCACTTGTGTTGGTGCAGGAAACCACTTTTGCACTTGTATTAGTGTGGAAAAAACACTTTTTGCACTTGTGATAGTGTTGAAAAACCACTTTTCGCACTTGTGTTAGTGTTGAAAAACCACTTTTCGCACTTGTGTTAGTGTTGAAAAACCACTTTTCGCACTTGTGTTGGTGCAGGAAACCACTTTTGCACTTGTATTAGTGTGGAAAAAACACTTTTTGCACTTATGATAGTGTTGAAAAACCACTTTTCGCACTTGTGTTAGTGTTGAAAAACCACTTTTAGCACTTGTGTTAGTGTTGAAAAACCACTTTTCGCACTTGTGTTGGTGCAGGAAACCACTTTTGCACTTGTATTAGTGTGGAAAAAACACTTTTTGCACTTGTGATAGTGTTGAAAAACCACTTTTCGCACTTGTGTTAGTGTTGAAAAACCACTTTTCGCACTTGTGTTGGTGCAGGAAACCACTTTTGCACTTGTATTAGTGTGGAAAAAACACTTTTCGCACTTGTGTTAGTGTTGAAAAACCACTTTTCACACTTGTGTTAGTGTTGAAAAACCACTTTTCGCACTTGTGTTGGTGCAGGAAACCACTTTTGCACTTGTATTAGTGTGGAAAAAACACTTTTCGCACTTGTGTTAGTGTTGAAAAACCACTTTTCGCACTTGTGTTGGTGCAGGAAACCACTTTTGCACTTGTATTAGTGTGGAAAAACACATTTTGCACTTGTGTTAGTGTTGAAAAGCACTTTTCGCACTTGTGTTAGTGTTGAAAAACCACTTTTCACACTTGTGTTGGTGCAGGAAACCACTCTTGCACTTGTATTAGTTTGGAAAAAACACTTTTTGCACTTGTGATAGTGTTGAAAAACCACTTTTCGCACTTGTGTTAGTGTTGAAAAACCACTTTTCGCACTTGTGTTGGTGCAGGAAACCACTTTTGCACTTGTATTGGTGTGGAAAAAACACTTTTTGCACTTGTGATAGTGTTGAAAAACCACTTTTCGCACTTGTGTTAGTGTTGAAAAACCACTTTTCGCACTTGTGTTGGTGCAGGAAACCACTTTTGCACTTGTATTAGTGTGGAAAAACCACTTTTCGCACTTGTGTTAGTGTTGAAAAACCACTTTTCGCACTTGTGTTAGTGTTGAAAAACCACTTTTCGCACTTGTGTTGGTGCAGGAAACCACTTTTGCACTTGTATTAGTGCAGAAAAAACACTTTTTGCACTTGTGATAGTGTTGAAAAACCACTTTTCGCACTTGTGTTAGTGTTGAAAAACCACTTTTCGCACTTGTGTTGGTGCAGTAAACCACTTTTGCACTTGTATTAGTGTGGAAAAACCACTTTTCGCACTTGTGTTAGTGTTGAAAAACCACTTTTCGCACTTGTGTTAGTGTTGAAAAACCACTTTTCGCACTTGTGTTGGTGCAGGAAACCACTTTTGCACTTGTATTAGTGTGGAAAAAACACTTTTTGCACTTGTGATAGTGTTGAAAAACCACTTTTCGCACTTGTGTTAGTGTTGAAAAACCACTTTTCGCACTTGTGTTAGTGTTGAAAAACCACTTTTCGCACTTGTGTTGGTGCAGTAAACCACTTTTGCACTTGTATTAGTGTGGAAAAAACACTTTTCGCACTTGTGTTATTGTTGAAAAACCACTTTTTGCACTTGTGTTAGTGTTGAAAAACCACTTTTCGCCCTTGTGTTAGTGTTGAAAAACCACTTTTCGCACTTGTGTTAGTGTTGAAAAACCACTTTTCGCACTTGTGTTGGTGCATTAAACCACTTTTGCACTTGTATTAGTGTGGAAAAAACACTTTTCGCACTTGTGTTATTGTTGAAAAACCACTTTTTGCACTTGTGTTAGTGTTGAAAAACCACTTTTCGCCCTTGTGTTAGTGTTGAAAAACCACTTTTCGCACTTGTGTTGGTGCAGGAAACCACTTTTGCACTTGCATTAGTGTGGAAAAAAGACTTTTTGCACTTGTGATAGTGTTGAAAAACCACTTTTCGCACTTGTGTTAGTGTTGAAAAACCACTTTTCGCACTTGTGTTGGTGCAGGAAACCACTTTTGCACTTGTATTAGTGTGGAAAAAACACTTTTTGCACTTGTGTTAGTTTTGAAAAACCACTTTTCGCACTTGTGTTGGTGCAGGAAACCACTTTTGCACTTGTATTAGTGTGGAAAAACCACTTTTCGCACTTGTATTAGTGTGGAAAAAACACTTTTCGCACTTGTGTTAGTGTTGAAAAACCACTTTTCGCACTTGTGTTGGTGCAGGAAACCACTTTTGCACTTGTATTAGTGTGGAAAAAACACTTTTTGCACTTGTGATAGTGTTGAAAAACCACTTTTCGCACTTGTGTTAGTGTTGAAAAACCACTTTTCGCACTTGTGTTAGTGTTGAAAAACCACTTTTCGCACTTGTGTTGGTGCAGGAAACCACTTTTGCACTTGTATTAGTGTGGAAAAAACACTTTTTGCACTTGTGATAGTGTTGAAAAACCACTTTTCGCACTTGTGTTAGTGTTGAAAAACCACTTTTAGCACTTGTGTTAGTGTTGAAAAACCACTTTTCGCACTTGTGTTGGTGCAGGAAACCACTTTTGCACTTGTATTAGTGTGGAAAAAACACTTTTTGCACTTGTGATAGTGTTGAAAAACCACTTTTCGCACTTGTGTTAGTGTTGAAAAACCACTTTTCGCACTTGTGTTGGTGCAGGAAACCACTTTTGCACTTGTATTAGTGTGGAAAAAACACTTTTCGCACTTGTGTTAGTGTTGAAAAACCACTTTTCACACTTGTGTTAGTGTTGAAAAACCACTTTTCGCACTTGTGTTGGTGCAGGAAACCACTTTTGCACTTGTATTAGTGTGGAAAAAACACTTTTCGCACTTGTGTTAGTGTTGAAAAACCACTTTTCGCACTTGTGTTGGTGCAGGAAACCACTTTTGCACTTGTATTAGTGTGGAAAAACACATTTTGCACTTGTGTTAGTGTTGAAAAGCACTTTTCGCCCTTGTGTTAGTGTTGAAAAACCACTTTTCGCACTTGTGTTGGTGCAGGAAACCACTTTTGCACTTGCATTAGTGTGGAAAAAAGACTTTTTGCACTTGTGATAGTGTTGAAAAACCACTTTTCGCACTTGTGTTAGTGTTGAAAAACCACTTTTCGCACTTGTGTTGGTGCAGGAAACCACTTTTGCACTTGTATTAGTGTGGAAAAAACACTTTTTGCACTTGTGATAGTGTTGAAAAACCACTTTTCGCACTTGTGTTAGTTTTGAAAAACCACTTTTCGCACTTGTGTTGGTGCAGGAAACCACTTTTGCACTTGTATTAGTGTGGAAAAACCACTTTTCGCACTTGTATTAGTGTGGAAAAAACACTTTTCGCACTTGTGTTAGTGTTGAAAAACCACTTTTCGCACTTGTGTTGGTGCAGGAAACCACTTTTGCACTTGTATTAGTGTGGAAAAAACACTTTTTGCACTTGTGATAGTGTTGAAAAACCACTTTTCGCACTTGTGTTAGTGTTGAAAAACCACTTTTCGCACTTGTGTTAGTGTTGAAAAACCACTTTTCGCACTTGTGTTGGTGCAGGAAACCACTTTTGCACTTGTATTAGTGTGGAAAAAACACTTTTTGCACTTATGATAGTGGTGAAAAACCACTTTTCGCACTTGTGTTAGTGTTGAAAAACCACTTTTAGCACTTGTGTTAGTGTTGAAAAACCACTTTTCGCACTTGTGTTGGTGCAGGAAACCACTTTTGCACTTGTATTAGTGTGGAAAAAACACTTTTTGCACTTGTGATAGTGTTGAAAAACCACTTTTCGCACTTGTGTTAGTGTTGAAAAACCACTTTTCGCACTTGTGTTGGTGCAGGAAACCACTTTTGCACTTGTATTAGTGTGGAAAAAACACTTTTCGCACTTGTGTTAGTGTTGAAAAACCACTTTTCACACTTGTGTTAGTGTTGAAAAACCACTTTTCGCACTTGTGTTGGTGCAGGAAACCACTTTTGCACTTGTATTAGTGTGGAAAAAACACTTTTCGCACTTGTGTTAGTGTTGAAAAACCACTTTTCGCACTTGTGTTGGTGCAGGAAACCACTTTTGCACTTGTATTAGTGTGGAAAAACACATTTTGCACTTGTGTTAGTGTTGAAAAGCACTTTTCGCACTTGTGTTAGTGTTGAAAAACCACTTTTCACACTTGTGTTGGTGCAGGAAACCACTCTTGCACTTGTATTAGTTTGGAAAAAACACTTTTTGCACTTGTGATAGTGTTGAAAAACCACTTTTCGCACTTGTGTTAGTGTTGAAAAACCACTTTTCGCACTTGTGTTGGTGCAGGAAACCACTTTTGCACTTGTATTGGTGTGGAAAAAACACTTTTTGCACTTGTGATAGTGTTGAAAAACCACTTTTCGCACATGTGTTAGTGTTGAAAAACCACTTTTCACACTTGTGTTGGTGCAGGAAACCACTCTTGCACTTGTATTAGTTTGGAAAAAACACTTTTTGCACTTGTGATAGTGTTGAAAAACCACTTTTCGCACTTGTGTTAGTGTTGAAAAACCACTTTTCGCACTTGTGTTGGTGCAGGAAACCACTTTTGCACTTGTATTGGTGTGGAAAAAACACTTTTTGCACTTGTGATAGTGTTGAAAAACCACTTTTCGCACTTGCGTTAGTGTTGAAAAACCACTTTTCGCACTTGTGTTGGTGCAGGAAACCACTTTTGCACTTGTATTAGTGTGGAAAAACCACTTTTCGCACTTGTGTTAGTGTTGAAAAACCACTTTTCGCACTTGTGTTAGTGTTGAAAAACCACTTTTCGCACTTGTGTTGGTGCAGGAAACCACTTTTGCACTTGTATTAGTGTAGAAAAAACACTTTTTGCACTTGTGATAGTGTTGAAAAACCACTTTTCGCACTTGTGTTAGTGTTGAAAAACCACTTTTCGCACTTGTGTTGGTGCAGTAAACCACTTTTGCACTTGTATTAGTGTGGAAAAACCACTTTTCGCACTTGTGTTAGTGTTGAAAAACCACTTTTCGCACTTGTGTTAGTGTTGAAAAACCACTTTTCGCACTTGTGTTGGTGCAGGAAACCACTTTTGCACTTGTATTAGTGTGGAAAAAACACTTTTTGCACTTGTGATAGTGTTGAAAAACCACTTTTCGCACTTGTGTTAGTGTTGAAAAACCACTTTTCGCACTTGTGTTAGTGTTGAAAAACCACTTTTCGCACTTGTGTTGGTGCAGTAAACCACTTTTGCACTTGTATTAGTGTGGAAAAAACACTTTTCGCACTTGTGTTATTGTTGAAAAACCACTTTTTGCACTTGTGTTAGTGTTGAAAAACCACTTTTCGCCCTTGTGTTAGTGTTGAAAAACCACTTTTCGCACTTGTGTTGGTGCAGGAAACCACTTTTGCACTTGCATTAGTGTGGAAAAAAGACTTTTTGCACTTGTGATAGTGTTGAAAAACCACTTTTCGCACTTGTGTTAGTGTTGAAAAACCACTTTTCGCACTTGTGTTGGTGCAGGAAACCACTTTTGCACTTGTATTAGTGTGGAAAAAACACTTTTTGCACTTGTGATAGTGTTGAAAAACCACTTTTCGCACTTGTGTTAGTTTTGAAAAACCACTTTTCGCACTTGTGTTGGTGCAGGAAACCACTTTTGCACTTGTATTAGTGTGGAAAAACCACTTTTCGCACTTGTATTAGTGTGGAAAAAACACTTTTCGCACTTGTGTTAGTGTTGAAAAACCACTTTTCGCACTTGTGTTGGTGCAGGAAACCACTTTTGCACTTGTATTAGTGTGGAAAAAACACTTTTTGCACTTGTGATAGTGTTGAAAAACCACTTTTCGCACTTGTGTTAGTGTTGAAAAACCACTTTTCGCACTTGTGTTAGTGTTGAAAAACCACTTTTCGCACTTGTGTTGGTGCAGGAAACCACTTTTGCACTTGTATTAGTGTGGAAAAAACACTTTTTGCACTTATGATAGTGTTGAAAAACCACTTTTCGCACTTGTGTTAGTGTTGAAAAACCACTTTTAGCACTTGTGTTAGTGTTGAAAAACCACTTTTCGCACTTGTGTTGGTGCAGGAAACCACTTTTGCACTTGTATTAGTGTGGAAAAAACACTTTTTGCACTTGTGATAGTGTTGAAAAACCACTTTTCGCACTTGTGTTAGTGTTGAAAAACCACTTTTCGCACTTGTGTTGGTGCAGGAAACCACTTTTGCACTTGTATTAGTGTGGAAAAAACACTTTTCGCACTTGTGTTAGTGTTGAAAAACCACTTTTCACACTTGTGTTAGTGTTGAAAAACCACTTTTCGCACTTGTGTTGGTGCAGGAAACCACTTTTGCACTTGTATTAGTGTGGAAAAAACACTTTTCGCACTTGTGTTAGTGTTGAAAAACCACTTTTCGCACTTGTGTTGGTGCAGGAAACCACTTTTGCACTTGTATTAGTGTGGAAAAACACATTTTGCACTTGTGTTAGTGTTGAAAAGCACTTTTCGCACTTGTGTTAGTGTTGAAAAACCACTTTTCACACTTGTGTTGGTGCAGGAAACCACTCTTGCACTTGTATTAGTTTGGAAAAAACACTTTTTGCACTTGTGATAGTGTTGAAAAACCACTTTTCGCACTTGTGTTAGTGTTGAAAAACCACTTTTCGCACTTGTGTTGGTGCAGGAAACCACTTTTGCACTTGTATTGGTGTGGAAAAAACACTTTTTGCACTTGTGATAGTGTTGAAAAACCACTTTTCGCACTTGTGTTAGTGTTGAAAAACCACTTTTCGCACTTGTGTTGGTGCAGGAAACCACTTTTGCACTTGTATTAGTGTGGAAAAACCACTTTTCGCACTTGTGTTAGTGTTGAAAAACCACTTTTCGCACTTGTGTTAGTGTTGAAAAACCACTTTTCGCACTTGTGTTGGTGCAGGAAACCACTTTTGCACTTGTATTAGTGCAGAAAAAACACTTTTTGCACTTGTGATAGTGTTGAAAAACCACTTTTCGCACTTGTGTTAGTGTTGAAAAACCACTTTTCGCACTTGTGTTGGTGCAGTAAACCACTTTTGCACTTGTATTAGTGTGGAAAAACCACTTTTCGCACTTGTGTTAGTGTTGAAAAACCACTTTTCGCACTTGTGTTAGTGTTGAAAAACCACTTTTCGCACTTGTGTTGGTGCAGGAAACCACTTTTGCACTTGTATTAGTGTGGAAAAAACACTTTTTGCACTTGTGATAGTGTTGAAAAACCACTTTTCGCACTTGTGTTAGTGTTGAAAAACCACTTTTCGCACTTGTGTTAGTGTTGAAAAACCACTTTTCGCACTTGTGTTGGTGCAGTAAACCACTTTTGCACTTGTATTAGTGTGGAAAAAACACTTTTCGCACTTGTGTTATTGTTGAAAAACCACTTTTTGCACTTGTGTTAGTGTTGAAAAACCACTTTTCGCCCTTGTGTTAGTGTTGAAAAACCACTTTTCGCACTTGTGTTAGTGTTGAAAAACCACTTTTCGCACTTGTGTTGGTGCATTAAACCACTTTTGCACTTGTATTAGTGTGGAAAAAACACTTTTCGCACTTGTGTTATTGTTGAAAAACCACTTTTTGCACTTGTGTTAGTGTTGAAAAACCACTTTTCGCCCTTGTGTTAGTGTTGAAAAACCACTTTTCGCACTTGTGTTGGTGCAGGAAACCACTTTTGCACTTGCATTAGTGTGGAAAAAAGACTTTTTGCACTTGTGATAGTGTTGAAAAACCACTTTTCGCACTTGTGTTAGTGTTGAAAAACCACTTTTCGCACTTGTGTTGGTGCAGGAAACCACTTTTGCACTTGTATTAGTGTGGAAAAAACACTTTTTGCACTTGTGTTAGTTTTGAAAAACCACTTTTCGCACTTGTGTTGGTGCAGGAAACCACTTTTGCACTTGTATTAGTGTGGAAAAACCACTTTTCGCACTTGTATTAGTGTGGAAAAAACACTTTTCGCACTTGTGTTAGTGTTGAAAAACCACTTTTCGCACTTGTGTTGGTGCAGGAAACCACTTTTGCACTTGTATTAGTGTGGAAAAAACACTTTTTGCACTTGTGATAGTGTTGAAAAACCACTTTTCGCACTTGTGTTAGTGTTGAAAAACCACTTTTCGCACTTGTGTTAGTGTTGAAAAACCACTTTTCGCACTTGTGTTGGTGCAGGAAACCACTTTTGCACTTGTATTAGTGTGGAAAAAACACTTTTTGCACTTGTGATAGTGTTGAAAAACCACTTTTCGCACTTGTGTTAGTGTTGAAAAACCACTTTTAGCACTTGTGTTAGTGTTGAAAAACCACTTTTCGCACTTGTGTTGGTGCAGGAAACCACTTTTGCACTTGTATTAGTGTGGAAAAAACACTTTTTGCACTTGTGATAGTGTTGAAAAACCACTTTTCGCACTTGTGTTAGTGTTGAAAAACCACTTTTCGCACTTGTGTTGGTGCAGGAAACCACTTTTGCACTTGTATTAGTGTGGAAAAAACACTTTTCGCACTTGTGTTAGTGTTGAAAAACCACTTTTCACACTTGTGTTAGTGTTGAAAAACCACTTTTCGCACTTGTGTTGGTGCAGGAAACCACTTTTGCACTTGTATTAGTGTGGAAAAAACACTTTTCGCACTTGTGTTAGTGTTGAAAAACCACTTTTCGCACTTGTGTTGGTGCAGGAAACCACTTTTGCACTTGTATTAGTGTGGAAAAACACATTTTGCACTTGTGTTAGTGTTGAAAAGCACTTTTCGCACTTGTGTTAGTGTTGAAAAACCACTTTTCACACTTGTGTTGGTGCAGGAAACCACTCTTGCACTTGTATTAGTTTGGAAAAAACACTTTTTGCACTTGTGATAGTGTTGAAAAACCACTTTTCGCACTTGTGTTAGTGTTGAAAAACCACTTTTCGCACTTGTGTTGGTGCAGGAAAGCACTTTTGCACTTGTATTGGTGTGGAAAAAACACTTTTTGCACTTGTGATAGTGTTGAAAAACCACTTTTCGCACTTGTGTTAGTGTTGAAAAACCACTTTTCGCACTTGTGTTGGTGCAGGAAACCACTTTTGCACTTGTATTAGTGTGGAAAAACCACTTTTCGCACTTGTGTTAGTGTTGAAAAACCACTTTTCGCACCTGTGTTAGTGTTGAAAAACCACTTTTCGCACTTGTGTTGGTGCAGGAAACCACTTTTGCACTTGTATTAGTGCAGAAAAAACACTTTTTGCACTTGTGATAGTGTTGAAAAACCACTTTTCGCACTTGTGTTAGTGTTGAAAAACCACTTTTCGCACTTGTGTTGGTGCAGTAAACCACTTTTGCACTTGTATTAGTGTGGAAAAACCACTTTTCGCACTTGTGTTAGTGTTGAAAAACCACTTTTCGCAATTGTGTTAGTGTTGAAAAACCACTTTTCGCACTTGTGTTGGTGCAGGAAACCACTTTTGCACTTGTATTAGTGTGGAAAAAACACTTTTTGCACTTGTGATAGTGTTGAAAAACCACTTTTCGCACTTGTGTTAGTGTTGAAAAACCACTTTTCGCACTTGTGTTAGTGTTGAAAAACCACTTTTCGCACTTGTGTTGGTGCAGTAAACCACTTTTGCACTTGTATTAGTGTGGAAAAAACACTTTTCGCACTTGTGTTATTGTTGAAAAACCACTTTTTGCACTTGTGTTAGTGTTGAAAAACCACTTTTCGCCCTTGTGTTAGTGTTGAAAAACCACTTTTCGCACTTGTGTTAGTGTTGAAAAACCACTTTTCGCACTTGTGTTGGTGCAGTAAACCACTTTTGCACTTGTATTAGTGTGGAAAAAACACTTTTCGCACTTGTGTTATTGTTGAAAAACCACTTTTTGCACTTGTGTTAGTGTTGAAAAACCACTTTTCGCCCTTGTGTTAGTGTTGAAAAACCACTTTTCGCACTTGTGTTGGTGCAGGAAACCACTTTTGCACTTGCATTAGTGTGGAAAAAAGACTTTTTGCACTTGTGATAGTGTTGAAAAACCACTTTTCGCACTTGTGTTAGTGTTGAAAAACCACTTTTCGCACTTGTGTTGGTGCAGGAAACCACTTTTGCACTTGTATTAGTGTGGAAAAAACACTTTTTGCACTTGTGATAGTGTTGAAAAACCACTTTTCGCACTTGTGTTAGTTTTGAAAAACCACTTTTCGCACTTGTGTTGGTGCAGGAAACCACTTTTGCACTTGTATTAGTGTGGAAAAACCACTTTTCGCACTTGTATTAGTGTGGAAAAAACACTTTTCGCACTTGTGTTAGTGTTGAAAAACCACTTTTCGCACTTGTGTTGGTGCAGGAAACCACTTTTGCACTTGTATTAGTGTGGAAAAAACACTTTTTGCACTTGTGATAGTGTTGAAAAACCACTTTTCGCACTTGTGTTAGTGTTGAAAAACCACTTTTCGCACTTGTGTTAGTGTTGAAAAACCACTTTTCGCACTTGTGTTGGTGCAGGAAACCACTTTTGCACTTGTATTAGTGTGGAAAAAACACTTTTTGCACTTGTGATAGTGTTGAAAAACCACTTTTCGCACTTGTGTTAGTGTTGAAAAACCACTTTTAGCACTTGTGTTAGTGTTGAAAAACCACTTTTCGCACTTGTGTTGGTGCAGGAAACCACTTTTGCACTTGTATTAGTGTGGAAAAAAGACTTTTTGCACTTGTGATAGTGTTGAAAAACCACTTTTCGCACTTGTGTTAGTGTTGAAAAACCACTTTTCGCACTTGTGTTGGTGCAGGAAACCACTTTTGCACTTGTATTAGTGTGGAAAAAACACTTTTCGCACTTGTGTTAGTGTTGAAAAACCACTTTTCACACTTGTGTTAGTGTTGAAAAACCACTTTTCGCACTTGTGTTGGTGCAGGAAACCACTTTTGCACTTGTATTAGTGTGGAAAAAACACTTTTCGCACTTGTGTTAGTGTTGAAAAACCACTTTTCGCACTTGTGTTGGTGCAGGAAACCACTTTTGCACTTGTATTAGTGTGGAAAAACACATTTTGCACTTGTGATAGTGTTGAAAAACCACTTTTCGCACTTGTGTTAGTGTTGAAAAACCACTTTTCGCACTTGTGTTGGTGCAGGAAACCACTTTTGCACTTGTATTAGTGTGGAAAACCACTTTTCGCACTTGTGTTAGTGTTGAAAAACCACTTTTCACACTTGTGTTAGTGTTGAAAAACCACTTTTCGCACTTGTGTTGGTGCAGGAAACCACTTTTGCACTTGTATTAGTGTGGAAAAAACACTTTTTGCACTTGTGATAGTGTTGAAAAACCACTTTTTGCACTTGTGTTAGTGTTGAAAAGCACTTTTCGCACTTGTGTTAGTGTTGAAAAACCACTTTTCACACTTGTGTTGGTGCAGGAAACCACTCTTGCACTTGTATTAGTTTGGAAAAAACACTTTTTGCACTTGTGATAGTGTTGAAAAACCACTTTTCGCACTTGTGTTAGTGTTGAAAAACCACTTTTCGCACTTGTGTTGGTGCAGGAAACCACTTTTGCACTTGTATTGGTGTGGAAAAAACACTTTTTGCACTTGTGATAGTGTTGAAAAACCACTTTTCGCACTTGTGTTAGTGTTGAAAAACCACTTTTGCACTTGTATTAGTGTGGAAAAACCACTTTTCGCACTTGTGTTAGTGTTGAAAAACCACTTTTCGCACTTGTGTTAGTGTTGAAAAACCACTTTTCGCACTTGTGTTGGTGCAGGAAACCACTTTTGCACTTGTATTAGTGCAGAAAAAACACTTTTTGCACTTGTGATAGTGTTGAAAAACCACTTTTCGCACTTGTGTTAGTGTTGAAAAACCACTTTTCGCACTAGTGTTGGTGCAGTAAACCACTTTTGCACTTGTATTAGTGTGGAAAAACCACTTTTCGCACTTGTGTTAGTGTTGAAAAACCACTTTTCGCACTTGTGTTAGTGTTGAAAAACCACTTTTCGCACTTGTGTTGGTGCAGGAAACCACTTTTGCACTTGTATTAGTGTGGAAAAAACACTTTTTGCACTTGTGATAGTGTTGAAAAACCACTTTTCGCACTTGTGTTAGTGTTGAAAAACCACTTTTCGCACTTGTGTTAGTGTTTAAAAACCACTTTTCGCACTTGTGTTGGTGCAGTAAACCACTTTTGCACTTGTATTAGTGTGGAAAAAACACTTTTCGCACTTGTGTTATTGTTAAAAAACCACTTTTTACACTTGTGTTAGTGTTGAAAAACCACTTTTCGCCCTTGTGTTAGTGTTGAAAAACCACTTTTCGCACTTGTGTTGGTGCAGGAAACCACTTTTGCACTTGCATTAGTGTGGAAAAAACACTTTTTGCACTTGTGATAGTGTTGAAAAACCACTTTTCGCACTTGTGTTAGTGTTGAAAAACCACTTTTCGCACTTGTGTTGGTGCAGGAAACCACTTTTGCACTTGTATTAGTGTGGAAAAAACACTTTTTGCACTTGTGATAGTGTTGAAAAACCACTTTTCGCACTTGTGTTAGTTTTGAAAAACCACTTTTCGCACTTGTGTTGGTGCAGGAAACCACTTTTGCACTTGTATTAGTGTGGAAAAACCACTTTTCGCACTTGTATTAGTGTGGAAAAAACACTTTTCGCACTTGTGTTAGTGTTGAAAAACCACTTTTCGCACTTGTGTTGGTGCAGGAAACCACTTTTGCACTTGTATTAGTGTGGAAAAAACACTTTTTGCACTTGTGATAGTGTTGAAAAACCACTTTTCGCACTTGTGTTAGTGTTGAAAAACCACTTTTCGCACTTGTGTTAGTGTTGAAAAACCACTTTTCGCACTTGTGTTGGTGCAGGAAACCACTTTTGCACTTGTATTAGTGTGGAAAAAACACTTTTTGCACTTGTGATAGTGTTGAAAAACCACTTTTTGCACTTGTGTTAGTGTTGAAAAGCACTTTTCGCACTTGTGTTAGTGTTGAAAAACCACTTTTCACACTTGTGTTGGTGCAGGAAACCACTCTTGCACTTGTATTAGTTTGGAAAAAACACTTTTTGCACTTGTGATAGTGTTGAAAAACCACTTTTCGCACTTGTGTTAGTGTTGAAAAACCACTTTTCGCACTTGTGTTGGTGCAGGAAACCACTTTTGCACTTGTATAGGTGTGGAAAAAACACTTTTTGCACTTGTGATAGTGTTGAAAAACCACTTTTCGCACTTGCGTTAGTGTTGAAAAACCATTTTTCGCACTTGTGTTGGTGCAGGAAACCACTTTTGCACTTGTATTAGTGTGGAAAAACCACTTTTCGCACTTGTGTTAGTGTTGAAAAACCACTTTTCGCACTTGTGTTAGTGTTGAAAAACCACTTTTCGCACTTGTGTTGGTGCAGGAAACCACTTTTGCACTTGTATTAGTGTAGAAAAAACACTTTTTGCACTTGTGATAGTGTTGAAAAACCACTTTTCGCACTTGTGTTAGTGTTGAAAAACCACTTTTCGCACTTGTGTTGGTGCAGTAAACCACTTTTGCACTTGTATTAGTGTGGAAAAACCACTTTTCGCACTTGTGTTAGTGTTGAAAAACCACTTTTCGCACTTGTGTTAGTGTTGAAAAACCACTTTTCGCACTTGTGTTGGTGCAGGAAACCACTTTTGCACTTGTATTAGTGTGGAAAAAACACTTTTTGCACTTGTGATAGTGTTGAAAAACCACTTTTCGCACTTGTGTTAGTGTTGAAAAACCACTTTTCGCACTTGTGTTAGTGTTGAAAAACCACTTTTCACACTTGTGTTGGTGCAGTAAACCACTTTTGCACTTGTATTAGTGTGGAAAAAACACTTTTTGCACTTGTGATAGTGTTGAAAAACCACTTTTCGCACTTGTGTTAGTGTTGAAAAACCACTTTTAGCACTTGTGTTAGTGTTGAAAAACCACTTTTCGCACTTGTGTTGGTGCAGGAAACCACTTTTGCACTTGTATTAGTGTGGAAAAAACACTTTTTGCACTTGTGATAGTGTTGAAAAACCACTTTTCGCACTTGTGTTAGTGTTGAAAAACCACTTTTCGCACTTGTGTTGGTGCAGGAAACCACTTTTGCACTTGTATTAGTGTGGAAAAAACACTTTTCGCACTTGTGTTAGTGTTGAAAAACCACTTTTCACACTTGTGTTAGTGTTGAAAAACCACTTTTCGCACTTGTGTTGGTGCAGGAAACCACTTTTGCACTTGTATTAGTGTGGAAAAAACACTTTTCGCACTTGTGTTAGTGTTGAAAAACCACTTTTCGCACTTGTGTTGGTGCAGGAAACCACTTTTGCACTTGTATTAGTGTGGAAAAACACATTTTGCACTTGTGTTAGTGTTGAAAAGCACTTTTTGCACTTGTGTTAGTGTTGAAAAACCACTTTTCACACTTGTGTTGGTGCAGGAAACCACTCTTGCACTTGTATTAGTTTGGAAAAAACACTTTTTGCACTTGTGATAGTGTTGAAAAACCACTTTTCGCACTTGTGTTAGTGTTGAAAAACCACTTTTCGCACTTGTGTTGGTGCAGGAAACCACTTTTGCACTTGTATTGGTGTGGAAAAAACACTTTTTGCACTTGTGATAGTGTTGAAAAACCACTTTTCGCACTTGTGTTAGTGTTGAAAAACCACTTTTCGCACTTGTGTTGGTGCAGGAAACCACTTTTGCACTTGTATTAGTGTGGAAAAACCACTTTTCGCACTTGTGTTAGTGTTGAAAAACCACTTTTCGCACTTGTGTTAGTGTTGAAAAACCACTTTTCGCACTTGTGTTAGTGTTGAAAAACCACTTTTCGCACTTGTGTTGGTGCAGTAAACCACTTTTGCACTTGTATTAGTGTGGAAAAACCACTTTTCGCACTTGTGTTAGTGTTGAAAAACCACTTTTCGCACTTGTGTTAGTGTTGAAAAACCACTTTTCGCACTTGTGTTGGTGCAGGAAACCACTTTTGCACTTGTATTAGTGTGGAAAAAACACTTTTTGCACTTGTGATAGTGTTGAAAAACCACTTTTCGCACTTGTGTTAGTGTTGAAAAACCACTTTTCGCACTTGTGTTAGTGTTGAAAAACCACTTTTCACACTTGTGTTGGTGCAGTAAACCACTTTTGCACTTGTATTAGTGTGGAAAAAACACTTTTTGCACTTGTGATAGTGTTGAAAAACCACTTTTCGCACTTGTGTTAGTGTTGAAAAACCACTTTTAGCACTTGTGTTAGTGTTGAAAAACCACTTTTCGCACTTGTGTTGGTGCAGGAAACCACTTTTGCACTTGTATTAGTGTGGAAAAAACACTTTTTGCACTTGTGATAGTGTTGAAAAACCACTTTTCGCACTTGTGTTAGTGTTGAAAAACCACTTTTCGCACTTGTGTTGGTGCAGGAAACCACTTTTGCACTTGTATTAGTGTGGAAAAAACACTTTTCGCACTTGTGTTAGTGTTGAAAAACCACTTTTCACACTTGTGTTAGTGTTGAAAAACCACTTTTCGCACTTGTGTTGGTGCAGGAAACCACTTTTGCACTTGTATTAGTGTGGAAAAAACACTTTTCGCACTTGTGTTAGTGTTGAAAAACCACTTTTCGCACTTGTGTTGGTGCAGGAAACCACTTTTGCACTTGTATTAGTGTGGAAAAACACATTTTGCACTTGTGTTAGTGTTGAAAAGCACTTTTTGCACTTGTGTTAGTGTTGAAAAACCACTTTTCACACTTGTGTTGGTGCAGGAAACCACTCTTGCACTTGTATTAGTTTGGAAAAAACACTTTTTGCACTTGTGATAGTGTTGAAAAACCACTTTTCACACTTGTGTTAGTGTTGAAAAACCACTTTTCGCACTTGTGTTGGTGCAGGAAACCACTTTTGCACTTGTATTGGTGTGGAAAAAACACTTTTTGCACTTGTGATAGTGTTGAAAAACCACTTTTCGCACTTGTGTTAGTGTTGAAAAACCACTTTTCGCACTTGTGTTGGTGCAGGAAACCACTTTTGCACTTGTATTAGTGTGGAAAAACCACTTTTCGCACTTGTGTTAGTGTTGAAAAACCACTTTTCGCACTTGTGTTAGTGTTGAAAAACCACTTTTCGCACTTGTGTTGGTGCAGGAAACCACTTTTGCACTTGTATTAGTGCAGAAAAAACACTTTTTGCACTTGTGATAGTGTTGAAAAACCACTTTTCGCACTTGTGTTAGTGTTGAAAAACCACTTTTCGCACTTGTGTTGGTGCAGTAAACCACTTTTGCACTTGTATTAGTGTGGAAAAACCACTTTTCGCACTTGTGTTAGTGTTGAAAAACCACTTTTCGCACTTGTGTTAGTGTTGAAAAACCACTTTTCGCACTTGTGTTGGTGCAGGAAACCACTTTTGCACTTGTATTAGTGTGGAAAAAACACTTTTTGCACTTGTGATAGTGTTGAAAAACCACTTTTCGCACTTGTGTTAGTGTTGAAAAACCACTTTTCGCACTTGTGTTAGTGTTGAAAAACCACTTTTCGCACTTGTGTTGGTGCAGTAAACCACTTTTGCACTTGTATTAGTGTGGAAAAAACACTTTTCGCACTTGTGTTATTGTTGAAAAACCACTTTTTGCACTTGTGTTAGTGTTGAAAAACCACTTTTCGCCCTTGTGTTAGTGTTGAAAAACCACTTTTCGCACTTGTGTTAGTGTTGAAAAACCACTTTTCGCACTTGTGTTGGTGCAGTAAACCACTTTTGCACTTGTATTAGTGTGGAAAAAACACTTTTCGCACTTGTGTTATTGTTGAAAAACCACTTTTTGCACTTGTGTTAGTGTTGAAAAACCACTTTTCGCCCTTGTGTTAGTGTTGAAAAACCACTTTTCGCACTTGTGTTGGTGCAGGAAACCACTTTTGCACTTGCATTAGTGTGGAAAAAAGACTTTTTGCACTTGTGATAGTGTTGAAAAACCACTTTTCGCACTTGTGTTAGTGTTGAAAAACCACTTTTCGCACTTGTGTTGGTGCAGGAAACCACTTTTGCACTTGTATTAGTGTGGAAAAAACACTTTTTGCACTTGTGTTAGTTTTGAAAAACCACTTTTCGCACTTGTGTTGGTGCAGGAAACCACTTTTGCACTTGTATTAGTGTGGAAAAACCACTTTTCGCACTTGTATTAGTGTGGAAAAAACACTTTTCGCACTTGTGTTAGTGTTGAAAAACCACTTTTCGCACTTGTGTTGGTGCAGGAAACCACTTTTGCACTTGTATTAGTGTGGAAAAAACACTTTTTGCACTTGTGATAGTGTTGAAAAACCACTTTTCGCACTTGTGTTAGTGTTGAAAAACCACTTTTCGCACTTGTGTTAGTGTTGAAAAACCACTTTTCGCACTTGTGTTGGTGCAGGAAACCACTTTTGCACTTGTATTAGTGTGGAAAAAACACTTTTTGCACTTGTGATAGTGTTGAAAAACCACTTTTCGCACTTGTGTTAGTGTTGAAAAACCACTTTTAGCACTTGTGTTAGTGTTGAAAAACCACTTTTCGCACTTGTGTTGGTGCAGGAAACCACTTTTGCACTTGTATTAGTGTGGAAAAAACACTTTTTGCACTTGTGATAGTGTTGAAAAACCACTTTTCGCACTTGTGTTAGTGTTGAAAAACCACTTTTCGCACTTGTGTTGGTGCAGGAAACCACTTTTGCACTTGTATTAGTGTGGAAAAAACACTTTTCGCACTTGTGTTAGTGTTGAAAAACCACTTTTCACACTTGTGTTAGTGTTGAAAAACCACTTTTCGCACTTGTGTTGGTGCAGGAAACCACTTTTGCACTTGTATTAGTGTGGAAAAAACACTTTTCGCACTTGTGTTAGTGTTGAAAAACCACTTTTCGCACTTGTGTTGGTGCAGGAAACCACTTTTGCACTTGTATTAGTGTGGAAAAACACATTTTGCACTTGTGTTAGTGTTGAAAAGCACTTTTCGCACTTGTGTTAGTGTTGAAAAACCACTTTTCACGCTTGTGTTGGTGCAGGAAACCACTCTTGCACTTGTATTAGTTTGGAAAAAACACTTTTTGCAATTGTGATAGTGTTGAAAAACCACTTTTCGCACTTGTGTTAGTGTTGAAAAACCACTTTTCGCACTTGTGTTGGTGCAGGAAACCACTTTTGCACTTGTATTGGTGTGGAAAAAACACTTTTTGCACTTGTGATAGTGTTGAAAAACCACTTTTCGCACTTGTGTTAGTGTTGAAAAACCACTTTTCGCACTTGTGTTGGTGCAGGAAACCACTTTTGCACTTGTATTAGTGTGGAAAAACCACTTTTCGCACTTGTGTTAGTGTTGAAAAACCACTTTTCGCACCTGTGTTAGTGTTGAAAAACAAACTTTTCGCACTTGTGTTGGTGCAGGAAACCACTTTTGCACTTGTATTAGTGCAGAAAAAACACTTTTTGCACTTGTGATAGTGTTGAAAAACCACTTTTCGCACTTGTGTTAGTGTTGAAAAACCACTTTTCGCACTTGTGTTGGTGCAGTAAACCACTTTTGCACTTGTATTAGTGTGGAAAAACCACTTTTCGCACTTGTGTTAGTGTTGAAAAACCACTTTTCGCACTTGTGTTAGTGCAGGAAACCACTTTTGCACTTGTATTAGTGTGGAAAAAACACTTTTTGCACTTGTGATAGTGTTGAAAAACCACTTTTCGCACTTGTGTTAGTGTTGAAAAACCACTTTTCGCACTTGTGTTGGTGCAGGAAACCACTTTTGCACTTGTATTAGTGTGGAAAAAACACTTTTCGCACTTGTGTTAGTGTTGAAAAACCACTTTTCACACTTGTGTTAGTGTTGAAAAACCACTTTTCGCACTTGTGTTGGTGCAGGAAACCACTTTTGCACTTGTATTAGTGTGGAAAAAACACTTTTCGCACTTGTGTTAGTGTTGAAAAACCACTTTTCGCACTTGTGTTGGTGCAGGAAACCACTTTTGCACTTGTATTAGTGTGGAAAAACACATTTTGCACTTGTGTTAGTGTTGAAAAGCACTTTTCGCACTTGTGTTAGTGTTGAAAAACCACTTTTCACGCTTGTGTTGGTGCAGGAAACCACTCTTGCACTTGTATTAGTTTGGAAAAAACACTTTTTGCACTTGTGATAGTGTTGAAAAACCACTTTTCGCACTTGTGTTAGTGTTGAAAAACCACTTTTCGCACTTGTGTTGGTGCAGGAAACCACTTTTGCACTTGTATTGGTGTGGAAAAAACACTTTTTGCACTTGTGATAGTGTTGAAAAACCACTTTTCGCACTTGTGTTAGTGTTGAAAAACCACTTTTCGCACTTGTGTTGGTGCAGGAAACCACTTTTGCACTTGTATTAGTGTGGAAAAACCACTTTTCGCACTTGTGTTAGTGTTGAAAAACCACTTTTCGCACCTGTGTTAGTGTTGAAAAACAAACTTTTCGCACTTGTGTTGGTGCAGGAAACCACTTTTGCACTTGTATTAGTGCAGAAAAAACACTTTTTGCACTTGTGATAGTGTTGAAAAACCACTTTTCGCACTTGTGTTAGTGTTGAAAAACCACTTTTCGCACTTGTGTTGGTGCAGTAAACCACTTTTGCACTTGTATTAGTGTGGAAAAACCACTTTTCGCACTTGTGTTAGTGTTGAAAAACCACTTTTCGCACTTGTGTTAGTGTTGAAAAACCACTTTTCGCACTTGTGTTGGTGCAGGAAACCACTTTTGCACTTGTATTAGTGTGGAAAAAACACTTTTTGCACTTGTGATAGTGTTGAAAAACCACTTTTCGCACTTGTGTTAGTGTTGAAAAACCACTTTTCGCACTTGTGTTAGTGTTGAAAAACCACTTTTCGCACTTGTGTTGGTGCAGTAAACCACTTTTGCACTTGTATTAGTGTGGAAAAAACACTTTTCGCACTTGTGTTATTGTTGAAAAACCACTTTTTGCACTTGTGTTAGTGTTGAAAAACCACTTTTCGCCCTTGTGTTAGTGTTGAAAAACCACTTTTCGCACTTGTGTTAGTGTTGAAAAACCACTTTTTGCACTTGTGTTGGTGCAGTAAACCACTTTTGCACTTGTATTAGTGTGGAAAAAACACTTTTCGCACTTGTGTTATTGTTGAAAAACCACTTTTTGCACTTGTGTTAGTGTTGAAAAACCACTTTTCGCCCTTGTGTTAGTGTTGAAAAACCACTTTTCGCACTTGTGTTGGTGCAGGAAACCACTTTTGCACTTGCATTAGTGTGGAAAAAAGACTTTTTGCACTTGTGATAGTGTTGAAAAACCACTTTTCGCACTTGTGTTAGTGTTGAAAAACCACTTTTCGCACTTGTGTTGGTGCAGGAAACCACTTTTGCACTTGTATTAGTGTGGAAAAAACACTTTTTGCACTTGTGTTATTGTTGAAAAACCACTTTTCGCACTTGTGTTAGTTTTGAAAAACCACTTTTCGCCCTTGTGTTAGTGTTGAAAAACCACTTTTCGCACTTGTGTTGGTGCAGGAAACCACTTTTGCACTTGCATTAGTGTGGAAAAAAGACTTTTTGCACTTGTGATAGTGTTGAAAAACCACTTTTCGCACTTGTGTTAGTGTTGAAAAACCACTTTTCGCACTTGTGTTGGTGCAGTAAACCACTTTTGCACTTGTATTAGTGTGGAAAAAACACTTTTCGCACTTGTGTTATTGTTGAAAAACCACTTTTTGCACTTGTGTTAGTGTTGAAAAACCACTTTTCGCCCTTGTGTTAGTGTTGAAAAACCACTTTTCGCACTTGTGTTGGTGCAGGAAACCACTTTTGCACTTGCATTAGTGTGGAAAAAAGACTTTTTGCACTTGTGATAGTGTTGAAAAACCACTTTTCGCACTTGTGTTAGTGTTGAAAAACCACTTTTCGCACTTGTGTTGGTGCAGGAAACCACTTTTGCACTTGTATTAGTGTGGAAAAAACACTTTTTGCACTTGTGTTAGTTTTGAAAAACCACTTTTCGCACTTGTGTTGGTGCAGGAAACCACTTTTGCACTTGTATTAGTGTGGAAAAACCACTTTTCGCACTTGTATTAGTGTGGAAAAAACACTTTTCGCACTTGTGTTAGTGTTGAAAAACCACTTTTCGCACTTGTGTTGGTGCAGGAAACCACTTTTGCACTTGTATTAGTGTGGAAAAAACACTTTTTGCACTTGTGATAGTGTTGAAAACCCACTTTTCGCACTTGTGTTAGTGTTGAAAAACCACTTTTCGCACTTGTGTTAGTGTTGAAAAACCACTTTTCGCACTTGTGTTGGTGCAGGAAACCACTTTTGCACTTGTATTAGTGTGGAAAAAACACTTTTTGCACTTGTGATAGTGTTGAAAAACCACTTTTCGCACTTGTGTTAGTGTTGAAAAACCACTTTTAGCACTTGTGTTAGTGTTGAAAAACCACTTTTCGCACTTGTGTTGGTGCAGGAAACCACTTTTGCACTTGTATTAGTGTGGAAAAAACACTTTTTGCACTTGTGATAGTGTTGAAAAACCACTTTTCGCACTTGTGTTAGTGTTGAAAAACCACTTTTCGCACTTGTGTTGGTGCAGGAAACCACTTTTGCACTTGTATTAGTGTGGAAAAAACACTTTTCGCACTTGTGTTAGTGTTGAAAAACCACTTTTCACACTTGTGTTAGTGTTGAAAAACCACTTTTCGCACTTGTGTTGGTGCAGGAAACCACTTTTGCACTTGTATTAGTGTGGAAAAAACACTTTTCGCACTTGTGTTAGTGTTGAAAAACCACTTTTCGCACTTGTGTTGGTGCAGGAAACCACTTTTGCACTTGTATTAGTGTGGAAAAACACATTTTGCACTTGTGTTAGTGTTGAAAAGCACTTTTCGCACTTGTGTTAGTGTTGAAAAACCACTTTTCACACTTGTGTTGGTGCAGGAAACCACTCTTGCACTTGTATTAGTTTGGAAAAAACACTTTTTGCACTTGTGATAGTGTTGAAAAACCACTTTTCGCACTTGTGTTAGTGTTGAAAAACCACTTTTCGCACTTGTGTTGGTGCAGGAAACCACTTTTGCACTTGTATTGGTGTGGAAAAAACACTTTTTGCACTTGTGATAGTGTTGAAAAACCACTTTTCGCACTTGTGTTAGTGTTGAAAAACCACTTTTCGCACTTGTGTTGGTGCAGGAAACCACTTTTGCACTTGTATTAGTGTGGAAAAACCACTTTTCGCACTTGTGTTAGTGTTGAAAAACCACTTTTCGCACCTGTGTTAGTGTTGAAAAACCACTTTTCGCACTTGTGTTGGTGCAGGAAACCACTTTTGCACTTGTATTAGTGCAGAAAAAACACTTTTTGCACTTGTGATAGTGTTGAAAAACCACTTTTCGCACTTGTGTTAGTGTTGAAAAACCACTTTTCGCACTTGTGTTGGTGCAGTAAACCACTTTTGCACTTGTATTAGTGTGGAAAAACCACTTTTCGCACTTGTGTTAGTGTTGAAAAACCACTTTTCGCACTTGTGTTAGTGTTGAAAAACCACTTTTCGCACTTGTGTTGGTGCAGGAAACCACTTTTGCACTTGTATTAGTGTGGAAAAAACACTTTTTGCACTTGTGATAGTGTTGAAAAACCACTTTTCGCACTTGTGTTAGTGTTGAAAAACCACTTTTCGCACTTGTGTTAGTGTTGAAAAACCACTTTTCGCACTTGTGTTGGTGCAGTAAACCACTTTTGCACTTGTATTAGTGTGGAAAAAACACTTTTCGCACTTGTGTTATTGTTGAAAAACCACTTTTTGCACTTGTGTTAGTGTTGAAAAACCACTTTTCGCCCTTGTGTTAGTGTTGAAAAACCACTTTTCGCACTTGTGTTAGTGTTGAAAAACCACTTTTCGCACTTGTGTTGGTGCAGTAAACCACTTTTGCACTTGTATTAGTGTGGAAAAAACACTTTTCGCACTTGTGTTATTGTTGAAAAACCACTTTTTGCACTTGTGTTAGTGTTGAAAAACCACTTTTCGCCCTTGTGTTAGTGTTGAAAAACCACTTTTCGCACTTGTGTTGGTGCAGGAAACCACTTTTGCACTTGCATTAGTGTGGAAAAAAGACTTTTTGCACTTGTGATAGTGTTGAAAAACCACTTTTCGCACTTGTGTTAGTGTTGAAAAACCACTTTTCGCACTTGTGTTGGTGCAGGAAACCACTTTTGCACTTGTATTAGTGTGGAAAAAACACTTTTTGCACTTGTGATAGTGTTGAAAAACCACTTTTCGCACTTGTGTTAGTTTTGAAAAACCACTTTTCGCACTTGTGTTGGTGCAGGAAACCACTTTTGCACTTGTATTAGTGTGGAAAAACCACTTTTCGCACTTGTATTAGTGTGGAAAAAACACTTTTCGCACTTGTGTTAGTGTTGAAAAACCACTTTTCGCACTTGTGTTGGTGCAGGAAACCACTTTTGCACTTGTATTAGTGTGGAAAAAACACTTTTTGCACTTGTGATAGTGTTGAAAAACCACTTTTCGCACTTGTGTTAGTGTTGAAAAACCACTTTTCGCACTTGTGTTAGTGTTGAAAAACCACTTTTCGCACTTGTGTTGGTGCAGGAAACCACTTTTGCACTTGTATTAGTGTGGAAAAAACACTTTTTGCACTTGTGATAGTGTTGAAAAACCACTTTTCGCACTTGTGTTAGTGTTGAAAAACCACTTTTAGCACTTGTGTTAGTGTTGAAAAACCACTTTTCGCACTTGTGTTGGTGCAGGAAACCACTTTTGCACTTGTATTAGTGTGGAAAAAACACTTTTTGCACTTGTGATAGTGTTGAAAAACCACTTTTCGCACTTGTGTTAGTGTTGAAAAACCACTTTTCGCACTTGTGTTGGTGCAGGAAACCACTTTTGCACTTGTATTAGTGTGGAAAAAACACTTTTCGCACTTGTGTTAGTGTTGAAAAACCACTTTTCACACTTGTGTTAGTGTTGAAAAACCACTTTTCGCACTTGTGTTGGTGCAGGAAACCACTTTTGCACTTGTATTAGTGTGGAAAAAACACTTTTCGCACTTGTGTTAGTGTTGAAAAACCACTTTTCGCACTTGTGTTGGTGCAGGAAACCACTTTTGCACTTGTATTAGTGTGGAAAAACACATTTTGCACTTGTGATAGTGTTGAAAAACCATTTTTCGCACTTGTGTTAGTGTTGAAAAACCGCTTTTCGCACTTGTGTTGGTGCAGGAAACCACTTTTGCACTTGTATTAGTGTGGAAAACCACTTTTCGCACTTGTGTTAGTGTTGAAAAACCACTTTTCACACTTGTGTTAGTGTTGAAAAACCACTTTTCGCACTTGTGTTGGTGCAGGAAACCACTTTTGCACTTGTATTAGTGTGGAAAACCACTTTTTGCACTTGTGTTAGTGTTGAAAAACCACTTTTCGCCCTTGTGTTAGTGTTGAAAAACCACTTTTCGCACTTGTGTTAGTGTTGAAAAACCACTTTTCGCACTTGTGTTGGTGCAGTAAACCACTTTTGCACTTGTATTAGTGTGGAAAAAACACTTTTCGCACTTGTGTTAGTGTTGAAAAACCACTTTTCACACTTGTGTTGGTGCAGGAAACCACTCTTGCACTTGTATTGGTTTGGAAAAAACACTTTTTGCACTTGTGATAGTGTTGAAAAACCACTTTTCGCACTTGTGTTAGTGTTCAAAAACCACTTTTCGCACTTGTGTTGGTGCAGGAAACCACTTTTGCACTTGTATTGGTGTGGAAAAAACACTTTTTGCACTTGTGATAGTGTTGAAAAACCACTTTTCGCACTTGTGTTAGTGTTGAAAAACCACTTTTCGCACTTGTGTTGGTGCAGGAAACCACTTTTGCACTTGTATTAGTGTGGAAAAACCACTTTTCGCACTTGTGTTAGTGTTGAAAAACCACTTTTCGCACTTGTGTTAGTGTTGAAAAACCACTTTTCACACTTGTGTTGGTGCAGGAAACCACTTTTGCACTTGTATTAGTGTAGAAAAAACACTTTTTGCACTTGTGATAGTGTTGAAAAACCACTTTTCGCACTTGTGTTAGTGTTGAAAAACCACTTTTCGCACTTGTGTTGGTGCAGTAAACCACTTTTGCACTTGTATTAGTGTGGTAAAACCACTTTTCGCACTTGTGTTAGTGTTGAAAAACCACTTTTCGCACTTGTGTTAGTGTTGAAAAACCACTTTTTGCACTTGTGTTGGTGCAGGAAACCACTTTTGCACTTGTATTAGTGTGGAAAAAACACTTTTTGCACTTGTGATAGTGTTGAAAAACCACTTTTCGCACTTGTGTTAGTGTTGAAAAACCACTTTTCGCACTTGTGTTGGTGCAGGAAACCACTTTTGCACTTGTATTAGTGTGGAAAAAACACTTTTTGCACTTGTGATAGTGTTGAAAAACCACTTTTCGCACTTGTGTTAGTGTTGAAAAACCACTTTTCGCACTTGTGTTGGTGCAGTAAACCACTTTTGCACTTGTATTAGTGTGGAAAAAACACTTTTCGCACTTGTGTTATTGTTGAAAAACCACTTTTTGCACTTGTGTTAGTGTTGAAAAACCACTTTTCGCCCTTGTGTTAGTGTTGAAAAACCACTTTTTGCACTTGTGTTGGTGCAGGAAACCACTTTTGCACTTGCATTAGTGTGGAAAAAACACTTTTTGCACTTGTGATAGTGTTGAAAAACCACTTTTCGCACTTGTGTTAGTGTTGAAAAACCACTTTTCGCACTTGTGTTGGTGCAGGAAACCACTTTTGCACTTGTATTAGTGTGGAAAAAACACTTTTTGCACTTGTGATAGTGTTGAAAAACCACTTTTCGCACTTGTGTTAGTTTTGAAAAACCACTTTTCGCACTTGTGTTGGTGCAGGAAACCACTTTTGCACTTGTATTAGTGTGGAAAAACCACTTTTCGCACTTGTATTAGTGTGGAAAAAACACTTTTCGCACTTATGTTAGTGTTGAAAAACCACTTTTCGCACTTGTGTTGGTGCAGGAAACCACTTTTGCACTTGTATTAGTGTGGAAAAAACACTTTTTGCACTTGTGATAGTGTTGAAAAACCACTTTTCGCACTTGTGTTAGTGTTGAAAAACCACTTTTCGCACTTGTGTTAGTGTTGAAAAACCACTTTTCGCACTTGTGTTGGTGCAGGAAACCACTTTTGCACTTGTATTAGTGTGGAAAAAACACTTTTTGCACTTGTGATAGTGTTGAAAAACCACTTTTTGCACTTGTGTTAGTGTTGAAAAGCACTTTTCGCACATGTGTTAGTGTTGAAAAACCACTTTTCACACTTGTGTTGGTGCAGGAAACCACTCTTGCACTTGTATTAGTTTGGAAAAAACACTTTTTGCACTTGTGATAGTGTTGAAAAACCACTTTTCGCACTTGTGTTAGTGTTGAAAAACCACTTTTCGCACTTGTGTTGGTGCAGGAAACCACTTTTGCACTTGTATTGGTGTGGAAAAAACACTTTTTGCACTTGTGATAGTGTTGAAAAACCACTTTTCGCACTTGCGTTAGTGTTGAAAAACCACTCTTCGCACTTGTGTTGGTGCAGGAAACCACTTTTGCACTTGTATTAGTGTGGAAAAACCACTTTTCGCACTTGTGTTAGTGTTGAAAAACCACTTTTCGCACTTGTGTTAGTGTTGAAAAACCACTTTTCGCACTTGTGTTGGTGCAGGAAACCACTTTTGCACTTGTATTAGTGTAGAAAAAACACTTTTTGCACTTGTGATAGTGTTGAAAAACCACTTTTCGCACTTGTGTTAGTGTTGAAAAACCACTTTTCGCACTTGTGTTGGTGCAGTAAACCACTTTTGCACTTGTATTAGTGTGGAAAAACCACTTTTCGCACTTGTGTTAGTGTTGAAAAACCACTTTTCGCACTTGTGTTAGTGTTGAAAAACCACTTTTCGCACTTGTGTTGGTGCAGGAAACCACTTTTGCACTTGTATTAGTGTGGAAAAAACACTTTTTGCACTTGTGATAGTGTTGAAAAACCACTTTTCGCACTTGTGTTAGTGTTGAAAAACCACTTTTCGCACTTGTGTTAGTGTTGAAAAACCACTTTTTGCACTTGTGTTGGTGCAGTAAACCACTTTTGCACTTGTATTAGTGTGGAAAAAACACTTTTCGCAATTGTGTTATTGTTGAAAAACCACTTTTTGCACTTGTGTTAGTGTTGAAAAACCACTTTTCGCCCTTGTGTTAGTGTTGAAAAACCACTTTTCGCACTTGTGTTGGTGCAGGAAACCACTTTTGCACTTGCATTAGTGTGGAAAAAAGACTTTTTGCACTTGTGATAGTGTTGAAAAACCACTTTTCGCACTTGTGTTGGTGCAGGAAACCACTTTTGCACTTGTATTAGTGTGGAAAAAACACTTTTTGCACTTGTGATAGTGTTGAAAAACCACTTTTCGCACTTGTGTTAGTTTTGAAAAACCACTTTTCGCACTTGTGTTGGTGCAGGAAACCACTTTTGCACTTGTATTAGTGTGGAAAAACCACTTTTCGCACTTGTATTAGTGTGGAAAAAACACTTTTCGCACTTGTGTTAGTGTTGAAAAACCACTTTTCGCACTTGTGTTGGTGCAGGAAACCACTTTTGCACTTGTATTAGTGTGGAAAAAACACTTTTTGCACTTGTGATAGTGTTGAAAAACCACTTTTCGCACTTGTGTTAGTGTTGAAAAACCACTTTTCGCACTTGTGTTAGTGTTGAAAAACCACTTTTCGCACTTGTGTTGGTGCAGGAAACCACTTTTGCACTTGTATTAGTGTGGAAAAAACACTTTTTGCACTTGTGATAGTGTTGAAAAACCACTTTTCGCACTTGTGTTAGTGTTGAAAAACCACTTTTAGCACTTGTGTTAGTGTTGAAAAACCACTTTTCGCACTTGTGTTGGTGCAGGAAACCACTTTTGCACTTGTATTAGTGTGGAAAAAACACTTTTTGCACTTGTGATAGTGTTGAAAAACCACTTTTCGCACTTGTGTTAGTGTTGAAAAACCACTTTTCGCACTTGTGTTGGTGCAGGAAACCACTTTTGCACTTGTATTGGTGTGGAAAAAACACTTTTTGCACTTGTGATAGTGTTGAAAAACCACTTTTCGCACTTGTGTTAGTGTTGAAAAACCACTTTTCGCACTTGTGTTGGTGCAGGAAACCACTTTTGCACTTGTATTAGTGTGGAAAAACCACTTTTCGCACTTGTGTTAGTGTTGAAAAACCACTTTTCGCACTTGTGTTAGTGTTGAAAAACCACTTTTCACACTTGTGTTGGTGCAGGAAACCACTTTTGCACTTGTATTAGTGTAGAAAAAACACTTTTTGCACTTGTGATAGTGTTGAAAAACCACTTTTCGCACTTGTGTTAGTGTTGAAAAACCACTTTTCGCACTTGTGTTGGTGCAGTAAACCACTTTTGCACTTGTATTAGTGTGGTAAAACCACTTTTCGCACTTGTGTTAGTGTTGAAAAACCACTTTTCGCACTTGTGTTAGTGTTGAAAAACCACTTTTCGCACTTGTGTTGGTGCAGGAAACCACTTTTGCACTTGTATTAGTGTGGAAAAAACACTTTTTGCACTTGTGATAGTGTTGAAAAACCACTTTTCGCACTTGTGTTAGTGTTGAAAAACCACTTTTCGCACTTGTGTTGGTGCAGGAAACCACTTTTGCACTTGTATTAGTGTGGAAAAAACACTTTTTGCACTTGTGATAGTGTTGAAAAACCACTTTTCGCACTTGTGTTAGTGTTGAAAAACCACTTTTCGCACTTGTGTTGGTGCAGTAAACCACTTTTGCACTTGTATTAGTGTGGAAAAAACACTTTTCGCACTTGTGTTATTGTTGAAAAACCACTTTTTGCACTTGTGTTAGTGTTGAAAAACCACTTTTCGCCCTTGTGTTAGTGTTGAAAAACCACTTTTTGCACTTGTGTTGGTGCAGGAAACCACTTTTGCACTTGCATTAGTGTGGAAAAAACACTTTTTGCACTTGTGATAGTGTTGAAAAACCACTTTTCGCACTTGTGTTAGTGTTGAAAAACCACTTTTCGCACTTGTGTTGGTGCAGGAAACCACTTTTGCACTTGTATTAGTGTGGAAAAAACACTTTTTGCACTTGTGATAGTGTTGAAAAACCACTTTTCGCACTTGTGTTAGTTTTGAAAAACCACTTTTCGCACTTGTGTTGGTGCAGGAAACCACTTTTGCACTTGTATTAGTGTGGAAAAACCACTTTTCGCACTTGTATTAGTGTGGAAAAAACACTTTTCGCACTTATGTTAGTGTTGAAAAACCACTTTTCGCACTTGTGTTGGTGCAGGAAACCACTTTTGCACTTGTATTAGTGTGGAAAAAACACTTTTTGCACTTGTGATAGTGTTGAAAAACCACTTTTCGCACTTGTGTTAGTGTTGAAAAACCACTTTTCGCACTTGTGTTAGTGTTGAAAAACCACTTTTCGCACTTGTGTTGGTGCAGGAAACCACTTTTGCACTTGTATTAGTGTGGAAAAAACACTTTTTGCACTTGTGATAGTGTTGAAAAACCACTTTTTGCACTTGTGTTAGTGTTGAAAAGCACTTTTCGCACATGTGTTAGTGTTGAAAAACCACTTTTCACACTTGTGTTGGTGCAGGAAACCACTCTTGCACTTGTATTAGTTTGGAAAAAACACTTTTTGCACTTGTGATAGTGTTGAAAAACCACTTTTCGCACTTGTGTTAGTGTTGAAAAACCACTTTTCGCACTTGTGTTGGTGCAGGAAACCACTTTTGCACTTGTATTGGTGTGGAAAAAACACTTTTTGCACTTGTGATAGTGTTGAAAAACCACTTTTCGCACTTGCGTTAGTGTTGAAAAACCACTCTTCGCACTTGTGTTGGTGCAGGAAACCACTTTTGCACTTGTATTAGTGTGGAAAAACCACTTTTCGCACTTGTGTTAGTGTTGAAAAACCACTTTTCGCACTTGTGTTAGTGTTGAAAAACCACTTTTCGCACTTGTGTTGGTGCAGGAAACCACTTTTGCACTTGTATTAGTGTAGAAAAAACACTTTTTGCACTTGTGATAGTGTTGAAAAACCACTTTTCGCACTTGTGTTAGTGTTGAAAAACCACTTTTCGCACTTGTGTTGGTGCAGTAAACCACTTTTGCACTTGTATTAGTGTGGAAAAACCACTTTTCGCACTTGTGTTAGTGTTGAAAAACCACTTTTCGCACTTGTGTTAGTGTTGAAAAACCACTTTTCGCACTTGTGTTGGTGCAGGAAACCACTTTTGCACTTGTATTAGTGTGGAAAAAACACTTTTTGCACTTGTGATAGTGTTGAAAAACCACTTTTCGCACTTGTGTTAGTGTTGAAAAACCACTTTTCGCACTTGTGTTAGTGTTGAAAAACCACTTTTTGCACTTGTGTTGGTGCAGTAAACCACTTTTGCACTTGTATTAGTGTGGAAAAAACACTTTTCGCACTTGTGTTATTGTTGAAAAACCACTTTTTGCACTTGTGTTAGTGTTGAAAAACCACTTTTCGCCCTTGTGTTAGTGTTGAAAAACCACTTTTCGCACTTGTGTTGGTGCAGGAAACCACTTTTGCACTTGCATTAGTGTGGAAAAAAGACTTTTTGCACTTGTGATAGTGTTGAAAAACCACTTTTCGCACTTGTGTTAGTGTTGAAAAACCACTTTTCGCACTTGTGTTGGTGCAGGAAACCACTTTTGCACTTGTATTAGTGTGGAAAAAACACTTTTTGCACTTGTGATAGTGTTGAAAAACCACTTTTCGCACTTGTGTTAGTTTTGAAAAACCACTTTTCGCACTTGTGTTGGTGCAGGAAACCACTTTTGCACTTGTATTAGTGTGGAAAAACCACTTTTCGCACTTGTATTAGTGTGGAAAAAACACTTTTCGCACTTGTGTTAGTGTTGAAAAACCACTTTTCGCACTTGTGTTGGTGCAGGAAACCACTTTTGCACTTGTATTAGTGTGGAAAAAACACTTTTTGCACTTGTGATAGTGTTGAAAAACCACTTTTCGCACTTGTGTTAGTGTTGAAAAACCACTTTTCGCACTTGTGTTAGTGTTGAAAAACCACTTTTCGCACTTGTGTTGGTGCAGGAAACCACTTTTGCACTTGTATTAGTGTGGAAAAAACACTTTTTGCACTTGTGATAGTGTTGAAAAACCACTTTTCGCACTTGTGTTAGTGTTGAAAAACCACTTTTAGCACTTGTGTTAGTGTTGAAAAACCACTTTTCGCACTTGTGTTGGTGCAGGAAACCACTTTTGCACTTGTATTAGTGTGGAAAAAACACTTTTTGCACTTGTGATAGTGTTGAAAAACCACTTTTCGCACTTGTGTTAGTGTTGAAAAACCACTTTTCGCACTTGTGTTGGTGCAGGAAACCACTTTTGCACTTGTATTAGTGTGGAAAAAACACTTTTCGCACTTGTGTTAGTGTTGAAAAACCACTTTTCACACTTGTGTTAGTGTTGAAAAACCACTTTTCGCACTTGTGTTGGTGCAGGAAACCACTTTTGCACTTGTATTAGTGTGGAAAAAACACTTTTCGCACTTGTGTTAGTGTTGAAAAACCACTTTTCGCACTTGTGTTGGTGCAGGAAACCACTTTTGCACTTGTATTAGTGTGGAAAAACACATTTTGCACTTGTGTTAGTGTTGAAAAGCACTTTTCGCACTTGTGTTAGTGTTGAAAAACCACTTTTCACACTTGTGTTGGTGCAGGAAACCACTCGTGCACTTGTATTAGTTTGGAAAAAACACTTTTTGCACTTGTGATAGTGTTGAAAAACCACTTTTCGCACTTGTGTTAGTGTTGAAAAACCACTTTTCGCACTTGTGTTGGTGCAGGAAACCACTTTTGCACTTGTATTGGTGTGGAAAAAACACTTTTTGCACTTGTGATAGTGTTGAAAAACCACTTTTCGCACTTGTGTTAGTGTTGAAAAACCACTTTTCGCACTTGTGTTGGTGCAGGAAACCAGTTTTGCACTTGTATTAGTGTGGAAAAACCACTTTTCGCACTTGTGTTAGTGTTGAAAAACCACTTTTCGCACTTGTGTTAGTGTTGAAAAACCACTTTTCGCACTTGTGTTGGTGCAGGAAACCACTTTTGCACTTGTATTAGTGCAGAAAAAACACTTTTTGCACTTGTGATAGTGTTGAAAAACCACTTTTCGCACTTGTGTTAGTGTTGAAAAACCACTTTTCGCACTTGTGTTGGTGCAGTAAACCACTTTTGCACTTGTATTAGTGTGGAAAAAACACTTTTTGCACTTGTGATAGTGTTGAAAAACCACTTTTCGCACTTGTGTTAGTGTTGAAAAACCACTTTTCGCACTTGTGTTAGTGTTGAAAAACCACTTTTTGCACTTGTGTTGGTGCAGTAAACCACTTTTGCACTTGTATTAGTGTGGAAAAAACACTTTTCGCACTTGTGTTATTGTTGAAAAACCACTTTTTGCACTTGTGTTAGTGTTGAAAAACCACTTTTCGCCCTTGTGTTAGTGTTGAAAAACCACTTTTCGCACTTGTGTTGGTGCAGGAAACCACTTTTGCACTTGCATTAGTGTGGAAAAAAGACTTTTTGCACTTGTGATAGTGTTGAAAAACCACTTTTCGCACTTGTGTTAGTGTTGAAAAACCACTTTTCGCACTTGTGTTGGTGCAGAAAACCACTTTTGCACTTGTATTAGTGTGGAAAAAACACTTTTTGCACTTGTGATAGTGTTGAAAAACCACTTTTCGCACTTGTGTTAGTTTTGAAAAACCACTTTTCGCACTTGTGTTGGTGCAGGAAACCACTTTTGCACTTGTATTAGTGTGGAAAAACCACTTTTCGCACTTGTATTAGTGTGGAAAAAACACTTTTC
>NW_027619454.1:0-41961 GCF_964187855.1 Myxine glutinosa
GGATCTACCACCTCTGAAGGAGGGGTAGTTCCCTCTACTTTTAACCTGACCCTGAGTGCGACAGTTTTAAAACATAAATAAATATGTCCCGCTGCTCCATTGCACCCTACCTAACAGACTCACGCCCACAGCTAACCGAATTGCGGAATGGTCTTCAAACTATACACTGACGGTGGGGAGCATTATTTACAATGGCTTTACTTTATTTACAAAACGCAACCCAGGACCTGTGATTGTTCTTTTCGGGGGGGGGGGAGAGACAGTCTGCTCTGCATCAATGCACCATGAAAGCACCCAAAACGCACCAACACACCCTCAAGCACCAATCGGTGCACAGTCATCATAGTTCATGAATAAAAATAAAAACAACAACCCCTGACCCTGCAGATGGTCTCTTGCTCTTCGGCTCCCTCTGCTGGCTATTATTATGTTCCTGATGTTGTCATCCTCTTTGCTGGCGGCCTATTTGCACTATTAAAATGCACCCAACGTGTCCATTTTTTTTTTCTTTATTTATGGCCCACAGGGCTGACTATGTATGCTTCACCTGTGGGGCATCGGTGCCCTGTGGCCAAGGTCCGCCAGCAAGATTTTGGGCCTTCATGGCCGGTTCCAGCAGAGGGGCCATGCCCCAACCCATGGGGTCTATAAGTGGTGCTCGGCCACAGACATGTGGTCCATAATGTGGTGCATCGATGCAGACAGCTGGTTCTGGGAGTTCCGGGCGCACAATGGCGGACTCACGCACGCTCCCCTCGGCGCCCAGTGGCGCACAGGTCCTCATGTGGGAGACAAAATGGGGGACAGACAGATGAGCGAGGGGTAAGGTCACAAGGGTACACATCAATGAGGCAATGCAAGGTGAAGTGCGTACGGAGAGCGAAGTGAGAAAAGCTCGTCCCTACCGTACGTCACCCCCCCTGTCACCTACACTACCCTTGCCCTTACCCCATATGTACAACAACCTACACCTTTACAAACTCGTCACTACTGTCACGTCTTCCCCATCTTTCTTCTATACCAAATTCGTCTCCACAATCCCTCTAACCAAAATTTGCCATCACCCAATTCATCATCAATCCTCATAAGGAGGGAGAGATGCAACATCAAGCACAATGTCACACCCACGTCATGATGCGTCTCACATTCCAAACATTTGCATCATAAAAAATAATCAAAACATGGCATGGTGTGGAGGTACGTCATCTCAGGTGAGTGGATGCAGATGGTGCGAGGAGATTTTCATCCTAACTACTTTCTAAATGACATTAACACACTTTACACTACCCAGGGTCTTTCCCTGCCAATCCATTGGCCATCTTACACTATTGGTTCTAAAAACCAATTCCCATTGACCAAACTGTGGTGCTTCTCAATTTGGGGTCTCACTCCCCTGATTCAACTCCCTGTGCCCTTGCACAATTTCAGGACTGTGGCGTGTAGCTCTCCCAGCAGGTCTACCCACCTGCACACCTCCACCACTGCAGTTGCCACCCGAGCTTACCTAGCTCCTCACCCTAACCTATCTAATTGGGGAAGGCCCCTCCTGGCTCTGTCACCCCTTGGTGCCCTCTGGCACTGGGCTACCCGGGTCCGTCCTCCGGATCCTCGGGCCCCATCCACAACAACTCTACCGGCTCCCAGAGCCCACCTGCGGCCTCACCTGGCCGACATCCTCACAGTGGTGGAGTGCCCAAACCAACTACACACACTAACAGGCTACACGCCCAGCCATTTCCGCAACACTAATGCACCCATCCAAATACCATTCTTTCACCTCGCACCACAGATGCCAATATCCAACCACAATTTACCTGTACCCTCTACCTAACACTTACACTACCCTCCCCGGGTATTCGTGATGGGGGTCCATCCTTCCCCCATTCACACCTTCGCACCATCCACTCCACTCCATAGTTTCCACCATACTCACTCCACGACCATCCATTCCAATACTCCATATATTCCACACTCCATGTATTCCACACTCCATGTATTTCACACAACCATTCTCCATACACCTGTTGTTGCACACCTGTGCAATCACACCTGGTTGCACCTGCACCCTCCTTCCTTCTTGGACCATTTAGTCAGCACAATACTCATCACCATCACTCACTCAAACACTGCTCCATACACCTGTTCAGTTGCACACCTGTGCAATCACACCTGTTCCTTACACACTTTTCACAATACACTTCTGAATACACCTCCAACACTCACACGGCATCATCTAAACTACCTGTTGCCCTGCTAACTTAGTGCTCCCCGTCTTCCCTTTAAACTAAGCACATACCACGTCATTATCATCCACTCTAATCTACCTGCGTCCCCACTACAGGTACCATTGTCACTAACTAATCTTAACGTTACCTATTGTCATCTTCTCTAGATCCCTATCATTATATCCTAACCCTCCCGGGCTAGTTTTCACTGCCATAAACCCCATAAGTCTAGTGCTCCTTTGCCCCCGATGTGAGAGATGGCAGAGTTGCCATCCCACCACATCGGGTATCTCTCACTATAAATTTTGCACATCAAATTTCAGCCAATCAAAAATTTGCCAATCACTACCCATCATCTGCCAATCCTTACTGCCCATCATTCTACCAATCATCAAATTTTGCTTTGCAATTTCGGGGCCAAAACACTATCCTCATCATCATCATCACAGTCCGCTTTCTCTGAGCCTCGGTGCGTCGTCACATCATTAAACTCGGCTTCGCAAAGCCGAGCAATGAATTCGGGTGGTTTGGTCACCTGTAGTTGGATCCGTCCGGCATTCACGACTCTGGGGAGGAGGCATGCTCGGGCCGAGGTTCCACGCATCATCGCGGCTCGGTTCCTTGCGGTCCCGGGCCTGATGGCTGAGGCTCGCCCGGTCGGAACCCCGTCCCCGCGAGGGGGCACCGTTCCGCCTCCTCCCACTCGCCCTTGAACCGAACCGGTCGCCTCGCCCGACAAGGCCCGGACTCGACCGTGCGGGGCGGGGCCAAGCCCGACTCGGCAACGACGCTTCGAAGAGAAGCGATGCAGCATCGATCCGTGCCGGGCCTGGCATCCAACAAAGCACCCCACGCCCCGAGTGCTCGCATCGGCTATCCGTCGCCCTAAACGCTACCCCGTTCAACGTCGATGTTTTACTCGCATGCCCACACGCACACGCGACCCTTTTGACACTCACAAAACCCGGCGTTCCAACGCCGTCCGTACATTCCACCAACGCACTCCCTGTTACACACCACACCTCTCGCGCACACTCTTGCGCACACTCGCCGTTCGCACACTTCGGTCTACACCTCTCCTCCGTTACGTCCTCCGTAACACTCACCATGGGCGTGCACTCTTGTATCCACCCACTACCGCGCTCCGATGTGCTCCCTCGCACTCGCGCTACTACCCACTCAGGTGTGCTTTCTCGCACACCCTCGCCGTTCAGCCCATACGTGCATCCTCGCACCCGCTCCACCACCAACTCACTCCTCGTGTCACACTCTGTACACCCCGACGTGCATTCTCGCTCGCACTCGGTTTCACTCCCACACTTTATAACACACCCACTCACCGACGCACACTTTTTCCTCACACGTGTGCCATTTCCACTCACACGGGACCCTTCACCAACGCCCGGGTGCCATATTGACCCCAATCGCGCGACAATTCTCTTGTCGTCAAACATCCTCCTGCAAAATCTACCCGCACAATATACAGCACGACTCACCTGGGGGATCCTTTTCTCCACGCGCACCTGCAAACTTCCATTTGGATTAGCAAGTACATCATCATGATTTGAGCAGGGACTTTGTACATATTCCATCTTTTCCTCCCGCCGCGAGTGGTTTTCTAAGTCCCCGGTCTCTTCAATTTCAATGCCCACTACCACTTTTTCTTTACTCACCTCGACGACCGTTGGCTTTAATAAAATTCCCTCTACCTCATCGGTCGCCGGCTTTTCCAAACCCCGTGTCGCGATTTCTACCCCCGTCATTGTACCCGCGCTTTCCTCCGCCTCGCTCAACCAGCGCTTCTTGACCCGCGTTACCTCCTCGTGCACCCCTGGGACCTGCTCGCCCACCATGCGATCCATGGTCTCCCCACATTTTTGCATGCGGTCACCCATTCTGTCCGCAATTTTGCTGATTCGCTCCATTTTGCTTCCTAGCCTCTCAAATTTCTTGTTTAACCCCTCAAATTTGCTGTCTATCTTCCCAATTTGGGCATTGGTACCCCTCGCTTCGTCCCTCATTGCCCCCATTTCGCCCCCCATCCTATCCATTTTTGCATTCAATTGGGTCAAGAATAATCTGAGGTCAAACCCGGTTTGCCCAGCATCCCCAGCCGCCACCGCGGGCTCGCCCTCCGTGGCGCCGCCAGTTTGGGACCCTTCAACCACGTGCGCGAGGGCGCCATTTTGTGCGCCTGATACCTCCTCAACCACCTCCTCATTGCCCTCCTCCATTTCTTCCCTCTGCTCCTGGGTTACCCCTAACCCCTCCTCTAGTTCCCCCACCGGCATCCGATCGCCTTGACTAGCCATGGCACGATTTCAAAATTCGGGTTTTTCTTTAAAACAAACCAAATTTCGGCCGCTCCAAATTTTGACCAAATTTTTTTTTTTAGATGTTTTTAAAATTTGGTTCGGGCCTCGTATCTCACTCCCAGACACCAATTGTTACGGCCCGCGGATAAAGATGTTGGTTTGCCGAGCGGATGGCACCGCGGCCTAACAGTTACCCCGACTAACCCGATTCCCGAACGTTGGCCGGATCGCACCACAGATATTCAATATGGAAAAGACAAAAGTGACATGGATGTGAAGAAGAAGAAGAAGAAGACGGAAAAAAGGTTGAAAATACTACTAAATTTATTCCTACTATATACAGGCTCAAAATAACCAAGGAAGAAGGAAAGATAATAAAATAATATACAGAAGAATTAGAGACACAGTGCAAATTCCTTATACAAGCTTAATTAAATCCCCAGGGACAAAACAAACAGAACAAACTCACGTACACAAAAGGATGGAAAGGCAGGAGGTGGATGGCTGGAGGGAGAGGAAGGTCCAAGGGGGTCCTGCAGCACGATCGGCGCGTTTAGCAGCCGCCGTTCCTTCGCGGCCCTGCTCAAAACCGCCGTCCAGGCCCCAAGCGGATGTTGTTGCTGCTGTTGTCTGCTGCTGCTGCGGTGGACGTCGCGCACTTTGCCAGGACTACAACAGGCTTCTTGCTGTTAACTACTGCTCAGTCCAACTTTGGCGAGCAAGGCGACGAATAGCAGGCTTTGTGCTTTCCGGGATGTCCTCTCTTTGGATGTTCTTTCTGGATCTCCTCTTTCTTGGTCCAACCACTCTTTCTCTCTCTTGGTCCAATCACTCCTCACTACCGACCACTCAACGCAACCCCTTGCTTCTTGCGCGCGCGCCTTTATAACGCCTCCGGTGATCAGGCCGCCGGCCTTTAGGACACGCCCATCGGTGTGCTCACCTCGGCCCTGGTTGGTCGCGCGACCCTCTGGCTCCGCCCTTGATGACCACGGGCGGGCACTCCCGTCTCCCCCGACCCGAGCACATGTTCAATGGTGGTTTTGGAGGGGATGTAATTGGCAATCGAGGCTTGGCAATGATGAAAGGGGAAATGGAGGTTTTGGGAATGGGAATGAAGAATGAAGGGAATCTACTCTATTTCACTTGGTGCAATGGAGTGTCATCTTGATGGGAAACAAGGCCTTACCCTAATCCACATAATACAGATATAACTACCAACCAGGGGGAAATCTATGATTGGCTGACGTGTATGCTTTATGGACTAATTATGGGACGCCCTTTGACCTTTACACAACACTGGAGGCAGGAGGGTCCAGAATCAAGCAATATTAATAAAACACACAATAAAAAAAATACAATCCTCATATCCACAACAATATATATATATATATATATATATATATATATATATATATATATATATATATATATATATATATATATATATATATGTATATATATATATATATATATATATATATATATATATATATATATATATATATATAATTAGATATAATTATATATATATATATATATATATATATATATATATATATATATATATATATATATATACACACTAGCTTGGCTCGGCTCGCTACGCTCGCCTCCCCACGCGTCGTTACAGAGGAATGTACTCCTGGCTCTGGGGGGTTGCTTGTGTACATCTCTCTTCTACGGCCAAACTTTTGATTTTCCTGTTCTATATGTTGAGACCCTTGGAAAAAATCTGGGTAACACTCCTAGATCAAGTACGTTTTTTCTGCACACCCCAATACGTGATTATGACTTGAGGCCAATTAGCCGAAATAGCAAAATTCAGTTTTCATGGAATAATTCAAGAGTAGGCAGCTTTAGATTCAAATGTAACATTTATTTATCATGTTTAGACATAACTAACACATTTTTAGCATGGTTCAATACTATAAACTGTCTTTTTTAGAAGAAAAAAACCGTCATTTAGCTTTTTTTTCTCCAAAAATCACTTTCAGTTTGAAAGGCGCTCAAAATCCGATCACCTCTCATACACCCAATTATGTAGATAAAGCAACCAAAATTTGTCAGAAGCTTCCTTATGAAGCCCTTTAATAGGGATAAACATGGGTTTCTTTGTGACTTATCAGTCTTTCACATTTTATATTTTCAGCATATGGTCCGACCTTGCCGATTTTTACAGCCGTACAAACGTAACTAATATCCATTTTTTGTTTTTCAGGCGTGGCCGCTGACGATGGAGTCTGTTACTCTCTCAGGACCGCCCGAAGACAGTTCGTTTGATGCGACTAACTGCATCATCTGCCAGAAAAGCGCGGGGGATAAAACTGTGAGCACAACTAATGGTTGCAAAAGGATACGAGAAGCAAGTTACATCCACAATGATCAAGTTTCCAAACGGCTTAAGCTGGTTAAAGGAGATGGGTTTGTTTATCATGTGACCAATGACTGTTACAAAAAATACACCATGACTTTAGTTCTCAATTGGAAAAGGAAGAGTCTCGCTGTATGCCAAGACCTGTCCCGTTCTGAGCAGGAAGAAGATAGAAGTACTCGTTCTAAGGCCGTCCGACATCCACCGAATACAGAGACGTCCACAACAGCCTTACGTCAAGTGAAGTGTATTATCTGTGACAGTAAATCACACAAACAACAGTACACGAAATATCGCATTAGTGAATCAGGCCGTGCTTCAGCCTTTCTGGCTGCGACAAACTTCTTTCAAGATGATGTGTTCACCCGAACGTGCGACCTTCAAGATGCGCATTCTGTGTTTGGAGCAGATCTGTACTACCACAGGGACTGCATGACTAAATACTTGTATAAGTATGACTCTCGTGATAAAGCTTCCATACCAAAAGTGTCTGAGAAACAGCTTGCTTGGAATCAGGTTGTTAAAGAGTTAGAGCAAGGCCTAAAAGAAGGGAGGGGTTATGAACTTAGTGCTATCAGAGACTCTTTGAACAATATTGATGACAAATGTAACTTTCGTAATAGAGATGTAAAAGTTTTCTTGTTGAACACTTTTGGTAATGAGATTGATTTTACATATCCCAGTTCGTTCAAAAAAATCAATGATGGTATTCAGTGTTCCAAAGAAAGTGTTAGCTGAGCGCATTCGTTCCCTTGATCCTGTTCAGGTATGCACTGGTGTGATTAGGAAGGCTCTAGATGAGTATGATTTTGGCCTTGACGATAGCTTTTGTGATGCGCATGATCTAAAGCATTCCTTGAGCGAGATGAATATCCCTGAACCTGTACTACGTTTTTTCAGTCATTTGTACAATTTCAATCCTGACACATATGCAAAAGCAGCCGAAGCTGTCATGACAGAAAGTGATGAACCAGTTGATGAGGATGAAGAAGATGATGATGACTACGATACCGGTAGCAAGCCATCAGGTAACAGCCTCTCCACACAGCGTTGCAGAAAGATACAATCTGTCTTCCAAGTCATGTACTATATCCATCACTGCGGTAGAAAGAGAACTCCAATGCATATTATGAATGCGGAATCAGTTCATGGTCTTGGGCGTGGTGGCAAAATTGTACCTACAGTTCTAAACCACGGAGGACTAGCAATCAGCTACCCGGAGCTGCGTAGGTACCAACATGACCTTGCCACGTTTACAGCACAGCACAACAACGATCGCGTTTCACTGCCGTCACACTTTGATCCTGGGCAATTCACCTCCGGTGCAATTGACAACTGGGACCATGAGGGGGCAAATGTATCTGAACATGACACTGTGACTGTTCTCTACCAAGACAAACCCCCGTCGTCGACCAGTAAACCTAAGATTTCTGACACGCAGGTCACACATGGTCCACAGTCATTCAGTTTAATATTAAAATGCCAGGTACTGTCCGACTTTCACAAGCCTGCACGCCGTGCTGACATCCCAGCAACTTACAAAGTGGCCGAACTGCCTTACACTTCCTCCGAAGCCGATGCAGCAAAACTGAAGGATATTTCTTGGTCCCTCGCACGCTTGAACGTCATGCATGATGAAGTGTCCATCTACCCCGAGTCACAAACAATGCCATCTTGGAGTGCTAGCAACTCTGTTTGGACGGAGGAGGCCATCCCATTAAAGAATCTTGCATTTGTGCCTGTTCTGCCGCATCCAGTTACAGAGTACGCGACAGTTTATACGGCTATGAAGAACTTTATGGACATTGGTTCTCAGCTGACTCAAAATGAGATACCAATGTATTGTGATGAAGGTGTTTATTGCATCGTCCATGATATACAACTGCTGAGACCAGAGGAATTCAGGACCCTGGTTCCATGCCTGGGAACGTTTCACTTAGTGAAAACTGTTTTGAAATGTATTGGCAAACTCCTGGATGGAAGTGGCGTGGACATCACATGGTTGCAGGCTGGTGTTTTTGGTCCAACTGTCATCGAGAATTCTGTTCTACATGGAGGTCACTACAGCCGCTGTCTTGAGGGTATGCAGCTCCTTGCTGAAGCCTTTGAACGCCTCCAGTACAAAGAATTCTTCTCCGATAAAGGCATCGACCAATATACACATGAGCTTGCCATCCTGACGAACCTCCAGTCTAGTGTCAAGGAGAAATGCATCACAGATAGTCAGAAGTATATGGTTCAGTTTGCTGATGCATCAAAAACGTTGGTCGAAGATTTGAACAGATTCATCCAAACACGGTCTGATACCAATGAAAACTTCAAGTTCTGGACTCAGTTCTTGCAAATGATGGATATTGTCCGTGATCTGTTGAGAGCTGATCGTGAAGGGATTTGGGAACTGCATCTTGACGCTGTCCAGCGTGCATTGAACCTGTTTGCGGCATTCGATTCGACCAACTACTTGCGATGGTGTTCTCTCTACCTTGAAGACATGCGACGTCTACCTGAGACTGCACCATCAGTTCATGAACAATTTGCCAAAGGAAATTTTTCAATCAGAGAGATACCCGCCGATTCACCGCTGTTGGAGGAGACCAGAAATTAGAGCAAAGCATTAACCTTTCATCTAAGTGCAGCGATGGAGTCATTGGACATGCAAAGCAAAAACAGTATGTCGCCCAGTGGGACCTAATATACCATGAAATGATGGCAGTGAAGAACCTACATCGGCAATACAGTGATGTGATTGACAGGACACATGAGACTTACAGCCACCACGAATCATCTCAAGCCACAACGAACCGCAAAGAAGGACATATTCAGGAGATGATGAGATTCATTGAAGAGAAGGGGTCCCCTCTGTCTCTAGACGCTTCCAAAACACTACAAAACTTTGTGACAAAAGAGGTTATGTCCGATGATATAAAAACTGACATGCTCAATGCCTTTTCAAAAGGAAAAGAGAAGTACCTGAAATTCAGAAAGGAAAGGTTTGTCACCAAGACTGAACGAATAAGCAGTACCATTCACCGCACAAACTTGAAGACGATGAAAACTCTTCGAAAGAAGCCACAGAAGACTACCAAGACGACAGTGAAGGAGATGAACATCGCTGAGAGAAACATAGAAATAGCTCGGGTGCGTGGCCTCACCACTGATGATCTCTTAAAGTACGATGTTGTTCCCTCCCCAGTGTTGTTTGATGATGCAGGAATGATGACTAAATCAGCAAAGAGCCAGCTACTGAAGGAGTTGGAGATGCACCTAAAACCGGAAGAATTTACATATAGTCATCGGAAAGACGCATCATTTGTAGTTGACATCATGGCCACAATCCGAAAGGTTAATGTTACGAAACTCTCCAAATTCAATGACCTTCTATCAAATTTCATGTCATTTTCGGCCATATATCATCGGTTTGGGCGGACTGACTATGTCTTTGACATGTATTCTGATGACCCATCAGTGAAGGACAGCGAGAGGAAAAGGCGAAGTGACACTCTACCCATCGAATATACTTCAATAGAGCCATCAACACCACTACCTAAGGATATGAACACATTCTGGCCTTCCAACAACAACAAACTTCTCCTTGAAAAACTGATCTACAGCCATGTTCGTTCAAATATTGCAAATACCGGTCAGTACCCAACTGTACTCGGACAGGTGACCAGAGAGAACGAGGATTGGAAATGTATGAAAATGCACAACGGAGATGAGAGCGCACTGGTACACCTTCAATCCACATTTGAAGAGGCGGATCTTTGCATACTCCTTCATGTTTTGGACGCGCTCAAAGAAGGACACAAAATATGTGTTGTCATCTCCAATGATACTGATGTAGTTGTTGCCTTGCTCCACCACATGCCTGTCTTTCTCCAACATGACCTAGAGGAGCTGTGGGTACGAGCTGGAGTTGGAGATAGCACTCGGTATGTGCCCCTTCATACCTTGTTCGAGCGCATCGCATGTCAACTCTGTGCTGTTCTTCCTGCCGTACACAGTCTTACAGGATGTGATATCACTAGCAAAGTTGGGACCAAGAAAGCCGCCTTGAATGCTGAGCCAGAAAAGTTATTGAAGCACTTTGGAGGGTTGCCGACCCTTTCTCAGCCTTTGATCAAGAATGCAGAATCCTACTTGGTCAAAGTATTGAAACCAAAAAGCGATGCGAAGAAATTTTCGAACTTGCGTGCGGAGATCTTCCATCATGTCAAAGGGAGTTCTCATCACAACCTGCCACCAACCAGCCAAGGTCTCCTGCCACATATGAAGCGTAGCTTTTTCAATGCCTACAATATCATGCATGCTTTGGAGCTTCATCAAGATTCTGAAAATGTGATCGCACTTAAGCCAGAGGATTGTGGTTATACGCATGACAAGGAACAGCTGGTACCTGAGACAACGTGGAAAACTCTAGAATCACATTGGACAGTTGTCTGTTCATGCACTAAGTGTGCCAGGTCAACATGCCCCTGTAGGACCGCCATAATCAAATGTGTAAATTTTTGTCATTGCAAAAAGGCTTCCCCTGATGCCTGCAAGAATCCTGTCGCTTGATAAAGAGTACATGTATTGAAGTTGCACGGGTGGTAAATGGTGGTAATTGACAGCACGCGCTTCCTTGTTATGACAATTATATTGGGTTTGTGGACATGTTATGATTTTAATTCATGAATCCTTAAGCTATGTAAGTGTAATAGTTTTGCTTAAGCTGAATTTTGAGCGAAATTTAGTCAACATCATTGCCAGGAGGTGTTTGGCGGCCATTTTGAAATTATGCAAATTAGGTATATTCAAAAGGGGTTGATTATGGTTCCAATGAATAGCTTGCTATCAAAAACCCATACATAGACACCAAAATCAGCCGAATATCACACTTACTTCTAAAGTTAGACCAATTTAACCAATTTTGGTTTATACCGCTTTTTGGGGTAGGGGTAACCTTTGTTAACATTTGACCCCACTGTCACTATACAATATAATGAATCATAAATATGATGCATGGAATTACTAAAGGGCTTCATAAGGAAGCTTCTGACAAATTTTGGTTGCTTTATCTACATAATTGGGTGTATGAGAGGTGATCGGATTTTGAGCGCCTTTCAAACTGAAAGTGATTTTTGGAGAAAAAGAAGCTAAATGACGTGTTTTTTTCTAAAAAAGACAGTTTATAGTATTGAACCATGCTAAAAATGTGTTAGTTATGTCTAAACATGATAAATAAATGTTACATTTGAATCTAACGCTGCCTACTCTTGAATTATTCCATGAAAACTGAATTTTGCTATTTCGGCTAATTGGCCTCAAGTCATAATCACGTATTGGGGTGTGCAGAAAAAACGTACTTGATCTGGGAGTGTTACCCAGATTTTTTCCAAGGGTCTCAACATATAGAACAGGAAAATCAAAAGTTTGGCCGTAGAAGAGAGATGTACACAAGCAACCCCCCAGAGCCTATACTAATGGGCTTGTTTTAGCTGAGGGTAATGAATGTAAATCAGTTTCTGTTTTGTCCTGATTTACACCAATCATAATACAAACAATTATTTTACACAAATTTGTAGTGTTTGTGATATTACATTTTTCTAAGCAATTTAGGTGGAAAAAATATATGATAAAACAAAAACAAACCCTCAGCACATACATACAGGAGGGGTAGGAGCAGACTGGAAGTTTGGGACGATTACACCTCACCACCACGTAATTCAAAACACCTCACCACCACATAATACAAAATACCTCACCACCACATAATTAAAAATACCTCACCACCACATAATTCCAAATACCTCACCACCACATGATTCAAAACCACCACCACGTTATTAAAAACACTTCACAACCACGGAAACAAAAGTTTCAGGGAGTAGTTCAGTGACAACACAGACACTGCCAAGATATATAGTTATATAGATAAATGACTGTACCTGAGTTGCTGTTTTGTCATGGCTTACACCAATCATAATTCAAACAATCATAATGCACAAATGTATTTGTAATATAGGTGATATCACATTTTAGAAACAATTGAAGTTGAAAACTTAAGTTGAAAAAAAAAATTTCCCCCCAAAAAATTCCTCCCCCAAAAAAAAATTTGGGAATTTTTCAAAAAGAATACACTTAGGACATACCGACGGGAGAGGTAGGTGCATACCAGAAGTTTGGTACGATTTCACAAAAGTTTGAGGGAGTAGTTCAGTGACAACACAGGACAGACACTGCACAGGTATATATTTAGAATATGGCTCTGGTATATATTTAGAATTTAGACTAGCTTGGCTCGGCTCGCTGCGCTCGCCTCACCAAGCATCGTTACTGAGGAACGGGCTTATTTTAGCTGAGGATAATGACTGTACCTGAGTTTCTGTGTTGTCATGATTTACACCAATCATAATACAAACAATTATTTTGCACAAATGTATTTGTTGTGTTTGTGATATTACATTTTTATAGGAAATTTAGGTTGAAGATTTAGGTTGAATGTTTTTTTTTCAAGAAAGAACCCCTCAGCACATACATAGGGGAGGGGTAGGTGCAGACTGGAAGTTTGGGACGATTACACCCCACCACCACGTAATTCAAAACACCTCACAGCCATAAAACACGTAATAAAAACACCTCACCACCACGTAATTCAAAACACCTCACAGCCATAAAACACGCAATAAAAACACCTCACAGCCACAAAATTAAAAACACCTCACAGCCATAAAACACGTAATAAAACACCTCACAGCCATAAAACACGAAATAAAAACACCTCACAGCCATAAAACACGAAATAAAAACACCTCACAGCCATAAAACACGAAATAAAAACACCTCACAGCCATAAAACACGCAATAAAAACACCTCACAGCCACAAAATTAAAAACACCTCACAGCCATAAAACACGTAATAAAAACACCTCACTGCCACGAAATTAAAAACACCTCACAGCCATAAAACACGTAATAAAAACACCTCACAGCCACAAAATTGAAAACACCTCACAGCCATAAAACACGTAATAAAAACACCTCACAGCCATAAAACACGCAATAAAAACACCTCACCACCACGAAATTAAAAACACCTCACAGCCACAAAATTAAAAACACCTCACAGCCATAAAACACATAATAAAAACACCTCACAGCCATAAAACACGTAATAAAAACACCTCACCACCACGAAATTAAAAACACCTCACAGGCATAAAACACGTAATAAAAACACCTCACAGCCATAAAACATGTAATAAAAACAGCTCACCACCACGAAAGTAAAAACACCTCACAGCCATAAAACACGTAATAAAAACACCTCACAGCCATAAAACATGTAATAAAAACAGCTCACCACCACGAAAGTAAAAACACCTCACAGCCATAAAACACGTAATAAAAACACCTCACAGCCATAAAACACGTAACAAAAACACCTCACAGCCATAAAACACATAATAAAAACACCTCACAGCCATAAAACATGTAATAAAAACAGCTCACCACCACGAAAGTAAAAACACCTCACAGCCATAAAACACGTAATAAAAACACCTCACAGCCATAAAACACGTAACAAAAACACCTCACAGCCATAAAACACGTAATAAAAACACCTCACTGCCACGAAATTAAAAACACCTCACAGCCATAAAACACGTAATAAAAACACCTCACCACCACGAAATTAAAAACACCTCACCACCACGAAATTAAAAACACCTCACAGCCATAAAACACGTAATAAAAACACCTCACTGCCACGAAATTAAAAACACCTCACTGCCACGAAATTAAAAACACCTCACAGCCATAAAACATGTAATAAAAACACCTCACAGCCATAAAACACGTAATAAAAACACCTCACAGCCATAAAACACGTAATAAAAACACCTCACAGCCACGAAATTAAAAACACCTCACCACCACGTCATTTAAAAACATCTCGCCACCAAGTAATTGAAAACACCTCACCACCATGTAGTTCAAAACACCTCATCACCACATAATTAAAAACACCTCACCAACACGTAATTCAAAACACCTCACCACCATGTGATTTAAAACACCTCACCACCATGTGATTTAAAAACACCTCACCACCGCGTCATTTAAAAACACCTCACCACCACATAATTCAAAATACCTCACTACCACATGATTCAAAACCACCACAACGTTATTAAAAACACCACAACCACGGAAACAAAAGTTTGAGGGAGTCGTTAAGTGACAACACAGACACTGCCCAGATGTGTAGATATATAGATAAATGACTGTACCCGAGTTGTCGTTTTGTCATGGTTTAAACCAATCATAATTCAAACAATAATTCAAAATATTCAATATTCAAATGTATTTGTAATATACGTAATATCACATTTTATAAACAATTGAAGTTGAAAAAAAAAAATTCCCCGAAAAATTCCCCAAAAAATAAGTAAATAAATCGAAATTTTTACAAAATAAATACCCTTAGGACATACCGACGGGAGAGATATGTGCATACCAGAAGTTTGGTACGATTTCCCAAAAGTTTGAGAAAGTAGTTCAGTGACAACACAAGACAGACACTGCACAGATATATATATATATATATATATACAGTATATATATATATATATATATATATATATATATATATATATATATATATATATATATATATATATATATATATATATATATATATATATATATATATATATATATATATTGTTACTGATCGCGGTTTAGGATGTTGTTTGCCGAGCGAAGGCTCCGCGACCGAACAGTTGTTCCCCGACTCACCCGATTCACCCAGAACTTTGGCCGTATCGCACCGCAGCTGCCCAATCTGGAAAAGACTAAAACGACGAAATGCAAAGAGGAAAAGGAATAAGACGAGAAGACGGACAGAAGAGTAATTGGATTTATTATACACACAAGCAAAAAGAAAGCAGTCACGTTTATTTACAACACATAAGACGCAGGTGACACAGTGCAAATACTAGCTTATACAGACTTAATTAAATACCCAGGGACAAGACACACAGAACAAACTCACGTACACAAGAAGGGTGGAAAGGCAGGAGGTGGATGGCTGGAGGGAGAGGAAGGTCCAAGGGGGTCCTGCAGCACGATCGGCGCGTTTAGCAGCCGCCGTTCCTTCGCGGCCCTGCTCAAAACCGCCGTCCAGGCCCCAAGCGGCTGTTGGGTGTTGTTGCTGCTGTGGCCGCCGCTTACTTTGCCAGGACTCGTCTGACTCATCTGGTCCAAACCCTCAACTCAACAACACTCTTGCACGTCTCCCTGTCCAACCACTCTTTCTCTCTCTTGGTCCACTCACTCCTCACCACCGACCCCTCAACGCAACCAACGCAACCACTGACCAGCCCACGCTTCTTGCGCGCACGCCTTTATAGCGCCTCCGGCGATCAAGCCGCCGGCCTTCAGGACACGCCCATCGGTGTGCTCACCTCGGCCCTGGTTGGTCACGCGACCCTCTGGCTCCGCCCTTGATGACGACGGGCGGGCACGCCCCTCTTCCCCGACCCGAGCACATGTTCAATGGTGGTTTTGGAGGGGATGTAATTGGCAATCGAGGCTTGGCAATGACGAAAGGGGATGTGAAAGGAAATGGAGATTTTGGGGATGGGAATGAAAGGGGATCTATTCTCTTTCACTGGTGCAATGGAGTACTTCAATTAATGGGAGACACAGCCTTACCCTAAAACACAGAATAAGATATAACTATCGAACAGGGGTATTCTATTATTGGCTGACGTGTATGCTTGTGGACTAATTATGGGATGCCCTTTCACCTTTACACAGCTCCGGAGGCAGGGGGCGCAGAATAAACAATAATAATGATAATAAAGCACACAATCAAAAAAATACAGTCTTCATATCCGCAACACCGCACCCTCCTCCTCTTAGGCACGTTCCGGGCCTACAACTTTTATTTAGTGTGACACGTAGGTGTAGTTCCCTCTACTTTTAACCTGACCCTGAGTGCGACAGTTTTAAAACATAAATAAATGTGTCCCGCTGCTCCATTGCACCCTGCCTAACAGACTTACGCCCACAGTTAACCGAATTGCGGAATTGTCTTCAAACTATACACTGATGGTGGGAAGCATTATTTACAATGATGCTATTTTTATTTACAAGACTAACCCAGGACCTGTGATTGTTCTTTCTGGGGGGGAGACAGTCTGCTCTGCATCAATGCACCATTAAAGCACCCAAAAACGCACCAATACAAGCACCCTCAAGCACCAATCGGTGCAGTCACCATAGTTCATCAGTGTTCAATGCATGTTCAATAAAAATAAAATCAACAACCCCTAACCCTGCAGGTGATCTCTTGCTCTTCGGCTCCCTCTGCTGGTTATTATTATTTGTTCTTCCAGATGTTGTCATTCTTTCATTTTCTTACTGGCGGCCTATTTGCAATAAAGTGTGCCCAATGTGTCCTTTTTATTTTCTTTTATTTATGGCCCACAGGGCCGACTACATGTGCTTCACCTGTGTGGCATCGGTGCCCTGTGGCCAAGGTCCGCCAGCAAGATTTCGGGCCCTCATGGCCGGTTCCAGCAGAGGGGCCATGCCCCATGGTGTTCAGCCACAGACATGTGGTCCATAATGTGGTGCATCGATGCAGACAGCTGGTTCTGAGAGTTCCGGGCGCACAATGGAGGACTCACGCACGCTCCCCACGGCACCCAATGGCGCACAGGTCATGTGGGAGACAAAAGAGACAATTGAGCGAGGGGTAAGGTCACAAGGGTACACATCAATAAGGCAATGCAAGGCGAAATGCGTACGGAGGGCGAAGTGGGAAAGCTCGTCCCTACCGTACGTCACCCCCCTGTCACCTACACTACCCTTGCCCTTACCCCATATTTACAAAATCTACCCATTTACAAATTCGTCACTACTGTCACGTCTTCCCCATATTTCTCCTATACCAAATTCGTCTCCACAATCCCTCTACTTCAAAATTTGCCATCACCAAATTCATCATCAATCCTCATAAGGAGGAAGAGATGGAACATCAAAGCACAATGTCACACCCACGTCATGATGCGTCTCACAATCCAAACATTTGCATCATAAAAAATAATCAAAACATGGCATGGTGTGGAGTACCTGTCACCTCAGGTGAGTGGATGCAAATGGTGCGAGGAGACTTCATCCTAACTACTTTCTAAATGACATTAACACACTTTACACTACCTGGGGTCTTTCCCCGCCAATCCATTGGCCAACTTACACTATGGGTTCTAAAAACCAATTCCCATTGACCAAACTGTGGTGCTTCTCAATTTGGGGTCTCACTCCCCCGATTCATCTCCCGGTGCCCTCGCACAATTTCTGGGCTGCGACGTGTAGCTCTCCCAGCAGGTCTACCCACCTGCACACCTCCACCACTGCAGTTGCCACCCGAGCTTACCTAGCTCCTCACCCTAACCTAACTAACTGGGGAAAGCCCCTCCTGGCTCTGTCACCCCACTCGGTGCCCTCTGGCACTGGGCTACCCGGGTCCATCCTCCGGATCCTCGGGCCCCATCCACAACAACTACTACCGGCTCCCAGAGCCCACCTGCGGCCTCACCTGGCCGACATCCTCACAGTGGTGGAGTGCCCAAACCAACTACACACACTAACAGGCTACACGCCCAGGCATTTCCACAACACTAATGCACCCATCCAAATACCATTCTGTCACCCGCACCACAGATGCCAATATCCAACCACAATTTACCTGTACCCTCTACCTAACACTTACACTACCCGCCCCGGGTATCCGTGATGGGGGTCCACTCTTCCCCCATTCACACCTTCGCACCATCCACTCCACTCCACAATTTCCACCATACTCACTCCACGACCATCCATTCCAATACTCCATACCATTTATTCCATACACCTGTCCTCCATTCACCTGTCGTTGCACACCTGTGCAATCATACCTGGTGCCACCTGCACCCTCCTCCTCTTCCTAGACCATTTGGTCAGCACAATACACAATCATCTTCACTCACTCATACACTGCTCCACACACCTGTTCAGTTGCACACCTGTGCAATCACACCTGTTCAATCCTCAAACACACGGCATCATCTCAGCTAACTACTCCCCTCTGAAACTTGCGCTTCCCAGTCGTCCCTTTAACTATTGCGCTCCCTCGTCATTATAATCCACACTAATCTACCTGCGTCCCCACTACAGGTATCCTTGTCACTAACTAACCTTAACGTCACCTAATGTCATCTTTGCTAGATCCCTACACACAATATCCTAACCCACCCGGGCTGGTTTTCACTGCCATCAACCCCATAAGCTATAGCGCATTTGCCCCACACGGTCTGTGAGGGATGGTGGATTTGCCACCCCACCACATCGGGGGTCTCTCCACTATCAATTTTGCTCGTCCAAATTCCAACCAATTCAAAAATTTGCCATTTACTGCCAATTCTACCCACTATTATAAATTTCGTATCAAATCACGATCACTATCACTATCACCATCATCGCAGTCCACTATATCCTAGCCTCAGTGCGTCGTGACATCATTAAACTCGGTTCGTAAAGCCGAGCAATAAATTCGGGTGGTTTGGTCGCCTGCAGGTTGAATCCGTCCGGCTTTCAGTTCAAGGGAGGTGGTTTGGTTGGGCCGAGATTCCACGCACCATCTCGGCGCGGCACCTTGCGGTCCCGGGCCCGATGGCTCAATCTCCCCCGGTCGGAACCCCGTCCCCACGAGGGGGCACCGTTCCGCTTCCTCCCACTCGCCCTTGAACCGGACCGGTCGCCTGGCCCGACAAGGCCCGGACTCGACTGTGCGGGGCGGGGCCAAGCCCGAATCGGCAACGACGCTTCGAAGAGAAGCGACGCAGCATCGATCCGCGCCGGGCCTCGCACCCAACAAAGCACACCGCGCCCCGAGTGCTCGCATCGGCTATCCGTTGCCCTAACCGCTAACCCGGTTACCGTCGATGCTTCACTTGCATGCTCACACGCATACGCTACCCCTTTCACCCTCACAAAACCCGGCATTCCAACGCCGTCCGTACAATCCACCAACGCTCTCCCTGTTACACACCACACCTCTCGCGCACACCCTTGCGCACACTTTGGTCCACTCCTCTCCTCCGTTACGTCCTCCGTAACACTCACCATGGGCGTGCACTCTGGCATCCACCCACTAACGCGCTCAGATGGGCTCTCCCACACTCGCGCTACCACCAACTCAGGTGTGCTTCCTCGCACACCCTCAACCATTCCAAGCGTGCATTCTCGCACCCGCTCCACCACCAACTCACTCTCTGGGTCACTCTCACCCTCGCACGTACACTCCGTACACCCCGACGTGCATTCTCGCTCGCACTCGGTTTCACTCCCACACTTTATAACACACCCACTCGCCGACGCACACTTTTTCCTCCCACGCGTGCCATTTCCACTCACACGGGACCCTTCACCAACGCCCGGATGCTTCCTCGATCCCAAGCGCGCGACAATTCTTTTGTCGCCAAACATCCTCTTACAAAATCTCCCCACACAATACACAGCACGTCTCACCTTCGGGGTTCTTCTTCCTCCCTGCACCAAAACCTGCAAACTTCCATTCAGGTTAAGCACAGCATCGTGATGTGAGCAGGGACTTTGCACATATTCCATCTTTTCCTCCCGCCGCGAGTGGTTTTCTAAGTCCCCGGTCTCTTCAATTTCAATGCCCACTTCCACTTTTTCTTTACTCACCTCGACGACCGTTGGCTTTAATAAAATTCCCTCTACCTCATCGGTCGCCGGCTTTTCCAAACCCCGTGTCGCGATTTCTACCCCCGTCATTGTACCCGTGCTTTTCTCCGCTTCGCTCAACCAGCGCTTCTCGACCCGCGTTACCTCGTCGTGCACCCCTGGGACCCTTTCGCCCAACTTGCGGTCTCTGTCCCTCTGCTCCCTTTCCTCCCTATCGGCCCTCATTCCGTTTATTGTTGCTTCAATTTGCTCACTCCGAGCATCCATTTTTGCTTCTAGCCCCATATTTGCCATTAGTATGGTTGCATTAATCTGCGCCATGAGGTCCCGCACATCAATTCCCGCTATTTGCGCAGCGGGCGCGGCTACCCCGCGCTCGTCCGAGCCGCCACTTTGTGCGTCTGATACCACGTGCGCGAGAGCGCCATTTTGTGCGTCTGATACCCCCTCAACCGCCTCCTCATTGCTCCCCTCCATTTGATCCTGGGTTACTCCTAACCCCTCCTCTAGCTCACCCACCGGCATTCGATCGCCTTGACCAGCCATGGCGCGATTTCAAAATTCGGGTTTTATTTCTTTAAAACACAATTTTTCAGCAGCTCGTAATTTTGAGCGCGTTAAGCGCGCTTCGGGTCCGATCCCACTTCCCGACACCAATTGTTACTGATCGCGGTTTAGGATGTTGTTTGCCGAGCGAAGGCTCCGCGACCGAACAGTTGTTCCCCGACTCACCCGATTCACCCAGAACTTTGGCCGTATCGCACCGCAGCTGCCCAATCTGGAAAAGACTAAAACGACGAAATGCAAAGAGGAAAAGGAATAAGACGAGAAGACGGACAGAAGAGTAATTGGATTTATTATACACACAAGCAAAAAGAAAGCAGTCACGTTTATTTACAACACATAAGACGCAGGTGACACAGTGCGAATACTAGCTTATACAGACTTATTTAAATACCCATGGACAAGACACACAGAACAAACTCACGTACACAAGAAGGGTGGAAAGGCAGGAGGTGGATGGCTGGAGGGAGAGGAAGGTCCAAGGGGGTCCTGCAGCACGATCGGCGCGTTTAGCAGCCGCCGTTCCTTCGCGGCCCTGCTCAAAACCGCCGTCCAGGCCCCAAGCGGCTGTTGGGTGTTGTTGCTGCTGTGGCCGCCGCTTACTTTGCCAGGACTCGTCTGACTCGTCTGGTCCAAACCCTCAACTCAACAACACTCTTGCACGTCTCCCTGTCCAACCACTCTTTCTCTCTCTTGGTCCACTCACTCCTCACCACCGACCCCTCAACGCAACCAACGCAACCACTGACCAGCCCACGCTTCTTGCGCGCGTGCCTTTATAGCGCCTCCGGCGATCAAGCCGCCGGCCTTCAGGACACGCCCATCGGTGTGCTCACCTCGGCCCTGGTTGGTCACGCGACCCTCTGGCTCCGCCCTTGATGACGACGGGCGGGCATGCCCCTCTTCCCCGACCCGAGTACATGTTCAATGGTGGTTTTGGAGGGGATGTAATTGGCAATCGAGGCTTGGCAATGACGAAAGGGGATGTGAAAGGAAATGGAGATTTTGGGGATGGGAATGAAAGGGGATCTATTCTCTTTCACTGGTGCAATGGAGTACTTCAATTAATGGGAGACACAGCCTTACCCTAAAACACAGAATAAGATATAACTATCGAACAGGGGTATTCTATTATTGGCTGACGTGTATGCTTGTGGACTAATTATGGGATGCCCTTTCACCTTTACACAGCTCCGGAGGCAGGGGGCGCAGAATAAACAATAATAATAATAATAAAGCACACAATCAAAAAAATACAGTCCTCATATCCGCAACAATATATATATATATATATATATATATATATATATATATATATATATATGTATATATATATATTGTTGCGGTTCTGAGTGTGTAAATATAACATCAATAAAGGTTAAAGGTTTGCCCCCATAGTTAGTCCACGAGCAACACGTAGGTCACCTTAGAACATTAGTTATGTTATAGTATGTGTGAGGATAAGGCCATTTCCATTAGTGATGCCTGCATTGTGTAAAGAAATAATAAGCTTAGGTCCCGTTCATTTTGCCTCCACCCTCCAAATCTACCTCATTGGGCAGCATCCATCCCGCGCCCCATTTTGGCTATGGCACCTCTCCTTAGGATGCTCACTAGTCGAGGGACACGAGGTAGGCCTGAGAGAGGGTGGAGCCGGCATTGAGGTCAGGCAGCGGCAGCGAGACGGTAAGATCCAACAACCAACCAGGGCTCGGTGGGCATGGCTTGATGGGGCGTGGTAATAAAACCCTTGGCGCGAGGCCCCCACCTCAGTTAAGAAGGGAGAGGCACTCGTGGCAGTTGAGCTGGAGAGGACGGGAGCCAAGCGCGAACCAAGCGAGAAAGCCATTGGGAGAACTGACGCGGAGCACTCGCGTGGTAACAGCACTAAGAGGACCGGCGTGCGCATGACAGTCTCGAGGCATTGAGGAGAAACGCATTAAGAAGCGTGTTCGAGCTGTCAATTATTACATACGCGGCTGAGCCGCGAGTGTAACCGCCAAGCCATCCTACCATTGCCCTCTAATAATCCCGTGCGTGCCAAACGACATGAGTAGAGTTCCTGGCCGCTGCCGCCTGACCATCTGCTTCACGGTACGAGTCGGGGACCGGAGTGAGCTGCCTGGACGCCATCATCCCCGGACCATCAACCCAACCATCTACATCCCCGTGTGAGTGTGTCTGAGAGTGAAACGGGCCCGTGTCCTGGGATAAGTTAAGACTGTATACGCTTCACTGTGTGTTCTTCTTCTCCTTCCTGTACAAATTATAAATAAACCAATTGTGAATCCGTGTTTCTTCCTAATTCGACCGTATCAGTCTTTTCCTCCATTGGGTAAGCGTGGCACGATTCGGAACCGCTCAAATCGGGTTTAGTTCCTGTTAACAGCTCGGATCACGGCTCGCTATCACTCGGCGTTTCCACTACAACCGTGATTCGGGCGGGGTTATTTACTTGCTTCCTGGGAGGCGTTGGTAATTAGGTATTAGGAATTCGGCCTACGACCATACCCAACGCTGACCGGAAGGAACGTCATAGCCCCGGATCCCGTCGGCTCGTAAAAGACAAGGGGACTAATCCCCCTTGGTAAGGGGAAAGGCCGACGTTGAGATCCGCAACAATATATATACATATACACAATGAATATTCGTTTTGTAGATATTGAGAAAATGGGGTGGCAAGGAATGGAGAACAGGAAGTGCAGGTGGAAAAAAATTCAAGCTTAGCTCTTTCACGAGCCTCGATTCAGTATACAAAAAAAAAAAAAAAAAAAAAAAGTGGAATGAGATTGTTGGTGCTGTTTTGTGCATTTTAAAGGATTCAACAACAGCGAAGGCTTAACTGTTTTATTACAGTATAAAACATACAGGTCATAACTTGGGTAGGAGTCTCTGACCGAGAGCTGACGACTCCACATTCATCTCTGTAGCTCAGCCCGCCGGACTCCTCCCCCATGTCCTGTCATATCATGTGATGTGTATCAATATGCATTATACCACAGTTGTGGAGTGTAAGAAGAAAGTTTCTTTTTTTTTAAGTGAGGAGGGAAAATAGGATAACATTGAGGAGGTACAACAACAACAACAACAACATGCATTTTAAGGCCATTTTCCCTGCTAGAGGGGGGGTTAGCCTTGCGGTCCCCATGGCAATGTTCTCCATTTTGCCCTATTTTCTGCATCTCTCCTTGTTAACCCCCTTGCCCGCATTTCTTCTTCCACCATCTTTGGCCATGTCTTTCTCGGTCTTCCCCGTCCTCTACTTCCTTCTACATTCATTTCCATCACTCTTCTCAACCAGTCACTTTCATCCTTCCGAAACATTCACAGCATCCGTCACAGGCTCTATTCCCATCATCTTTCACAATTCATCATTTGTCTTCCTCTCTCTCAACGATACTCCGCACATCCACCGAACCATTCGCATTTCCACCCTTTCCAGCCTTCGTTGCTGCTCTACGTTCATTACCCATGTCTCGCTCCCATAAATCATAACACTTCTCACACATACTCCCATAAATCATAACACTTCTCACACATGCAGCATACACCTTTCCCTTCAGCTTCGACGACACTCCCCTCCTCATCAGCACGCCACTCAGTTCCCGAAACATTGAGGAGGTATATGTACAATATTTGGGAAGAAGCAAAACGAGGAATGCAGAAACAAAAGAGGCACATAATTTTCACAGCAGCTATCTGGGGAGCGGATAAAGTAGGCCTTGGACAACACAAAAACGAATTCGACAAATGCAGTACAACAATGTACAATTTAGCATGGAAAAATGGATGGAAACACAAAACAGCAACACAGGGATGAAGATGTAACAGAAAAAAACATGACGAATGCAGTTCGGAAGACTTTTAGCTTTAATGAGGTGGAAACAGCAGCTGCACATTCAACCAACACGTGGGAAAAAAAAATCTCTGAACCGGAAGACCATTATTTTCCAACATCATGGCCACTGTTGGGCCAACATAGCAGCGTCACCTGAGTCAGATGGACTTTGAGGTGGGTGTCCCATCTGCAGGCATTAGTTAGTGGACTTTAAAGATCCCAATATGTATTTTGTGTGGAGTCGGTGAGTTATCGCTGACACCCTGAACAAATTTATTACAAATTCCTGCCCGAATCACCTTCAGTTGAGCGTTAGGCCTTGTCAGGCTGTTTATGAAAGACTTGGGCCAAAATCACTTCCCAGACGAGCACACAGGAAGGAAGGAATAATTGGGACCTTTAAGGAAGCTGCAGTGCTAGTAGTAGTCGTAGTACTGCTCCTCACTACAACTTGAAAAGCATGATAATTAGTGTGGCCATCTTGCATAAATATTCATTTATTTCTGTTAAACTTTTCCTTTTTTTACCTCTTAGAACATTTTAGAGTTTCAAGCTCAGGTTGTCAATGTGCAGTGATTTTCATATGACTCACTGGTGTCAAAAACAGCATGAAATATTTGAATGTACAAATAGCATTTTGTCATTATACCCACATCTTATGTTGTTAACAGGGCCGGTTGAAATGTCTGACAAGGGAAGAAATGGGGAGGTGGGACTGCTGCCCCTCCTCCCCTCACCACCACTGGGATTTATTGAGCTTCCTCTCAATGTGTTTTTCCTTAAAATGCAGACTGGACACGAGCTTGTCGGACTACGGTACAGTGAACGATGGAGAATGCTCCACACAAGAACCCACTAAGATTAGTTAAGATACAAGTATTACTATTATTAATTGTGGCTGTTTGTGAACAAAGGCCTTTTGTAGTTTTGAAAACAAAGTTATGTTTTACTTCCTTTCCAGCTGTGAAATTGATATTGACATCCCCTGAGATTAGACATACCAGTGCGGTGCTTAATGCTTGAGGTTTCTATAGAAACCATCTGCTTTATAGAGAATCTGGTGTGTCGATATCATTTATAGAAATATCGTAAACGATGTGGTCTGTCTATCTGATTTGTCGAGAGAAACTGCCGATTGTGTCGATTAGCTTTACATGGACAAACTATTTGGTGTGTCTATCTGATCTATGGAAATACCGTAAACTATATTTGGCGTGTGCATATGCTTTATATTTTTATCATCATGGAAATCACATGGGGTTATGTTAGTGTTCCCATCTGAACTTCAAGTGGCTTATGATCTGAGGAATCCAGATTCAAATAACATGTACCATATGTTTGTGTAGTGTCCACTGGCATCCCTGTCATTTTTGTTCAATAAAGTACAGATTCCTTTCTGTCCATGTATTCGTCCTTCGTGCCAAATATTTACAAACTCCACCATGGACACAAATCAAAATCAAATGTATGTATGTATATTTTGTATGCATATTTTGTATGTATATTTTTTATAAATGTATGTATAATTTTTATAAATGTATGTATATTTTTTATAAATGTATGTATATTTTTTATAAATGGATGTATATTTTTTATGAATGTATGTATATTTTTTATAAATGTATGTACATTTTTTATAAATGTATTGTTACGTGCTCCTCCCCAAAGCCCCCACGGTACCTCCGAGCCCCCACGGTACCTCCGAGCCCCGAGAGGAGTCACGGCAGAAAGATGTGTTATTCTGTGTTACCAACAAACAAGTATTGTATTAAGATCACACAAGAATAACAGTACAACAGCAATAGTAATCAATTGTACAACCAATATATATTTCCTACGATGGTACCATCAGGTTCGTACAATATAACTCACTGTGCTCCAAGTGAGCGAAAAGAAGAACATCCCCAATGTCTCTATTCCGTATTCCGGCATCAAGCCAAAGTCGATCCGCTCCAGGAATCGTCAGAACGATATCTAATCGAGACCAGAATCCCGTTCGGATGACAGTCACGGTCACGCTGCCAAAGCTGCACAAAGGTGCCCTCAAGGCGACCGGGAAATCACACCCTCGGGTGTGGACGTTACACATCTCCCACTCAGCGAACCGCAGATTTCCCACTCAAAAGCCACGTTACACACACACACCAGATTAATGTCTGATTGCGGTGAAAATGGTTGAAGCGAAGTGAAAAATCTTGAGCGAAGCGCAAATCCTGCGCGAGCTAAAAATGGCCGACGGCCCATTCTCGTGGCGTAACGGCACTCTGATGATTCTCTCCGGAATCAACCACAAAACCTGTCATGCAGGTTTATCTGTCACAGCGATGACAACTCTGTCGCAGGAATCCCTTTCCTGGGAAACCCAAAGTTCACTCGTGATCATCGTTCGCTCCAGACCTCGAAGCAGCTCGGCTTCTTGTCCGACTCACTCGTTCCGCCTTCTCTTCCTCTTCATCGTCGTCCGGTTCCGGTTTCATTTAAAACATTAATTTTTTTACCTTTTGAAAATAGTAATCCCTATTTCCCTCAAACGACAACAATAATAGTACATGGAAAGAAAAATGTTTACAGTGGATGAAAACCACAACAACGGAAGTGACGAATCCGTAACACTTCCCCCCCCCCCCCCCCCTCAAGAAAGAAAGTTTGAACATAGTGAAAACTTTATTTGCAGGCAAAAACTCTTTTAACAAACAAAAGTAAAACTCACACCCAAATTATCAATTCACGGTAGCAACAATAATTAATATTCCCCAAAATAAAGCAACAAAACTTCCAAACAACCTACAGAAATTTCCAACGTTAGTTCACTTCTCTCTGGACAAAGCATCAGCAACGACATTGTCCCTGCCCTTTTCATGCTCAATTTCCAAGTTGAACTCCTGCAAAGCAAAACTCCATCTCATCAACCTCTGGTTTTTATTTTTTATTTTTTGAATGAAGGTTAAGGAATTGTGATCAAAAATCCAAAGCCAAGCAAATCTATAGCACTTTTTTAAGGAGGCCGAGCTGAGAGCCAGGTTTCATGGTAGTTGGGTGGTGAGGCCTGGAAGTATTCACTGCATGGACGCATTTAGGAACGTGGAGTTCACGGGTTAATCCGTGTAGGAATCTTGGCTTGGCTGCTCCTGAGCACTCAGTGCTTCCAACTCTTCTCTTGATCATAAAAATCATAATCACGGTTGTAGAGTCGGGTGCTGTAGTCACGTGAGTAGCGGTCCCCATCTCGGCTACACCCGTAATAGTCATCCCGTCGAGAGTTGCCAAAACTGCGCTGCTGCTGTTGGGAGCCTCCGTAGTAATCATGACTGCGGCCACCACCAAAACTACTACTCCCACCCCGGGAGCCATAGCCACCCCTGAAACTACCTCCACGTTTTCCTCCTCTGTAGCCTCCTCGACGCCCATGGCCTGCCTTCTCTACCTTTATGGTTCGACTATCCAAATCCTTGCCATTCAAATCCTTTTCGGCATCTTTGGCGTCCTTTGTGTTTTCAAACGTGACAAAGCCAAACCCTCTTGAATTTTGCGTCTCCCTGTCTTTTATCAGCAGCACTTCCAAGAGTGGTCCATATTTGCCAAAGATAGAGTCCAGAACGTCTTCCCTTGTGTTGAAGTTCAGTCCACCTACAAAGAGCTTGCCAACATTGCCTCCATCCCTGATTTGTGTGTGCTGACCCTTAGTTTCAGGGTACTCAACAAGAAGTGCCTGTGCAAAGTGTGACGTCAGTACCTTCTCCTTCTCTTCAGAGCGCTTCCTACCCATAGCACGAGTCGCGGCACAGGATGGAAAGATACCCGGAATCTCCTGCTCTAACTGTTCGGTGTTATTTTCCATACTAGGCTTTTCAACAAACATCGGATTACCAGAAACTCGACCACCGGCCAAATCATCCCCGATAACAAAAGAGATTCCCTTTACAGGAAGAGTGGCTTGTAAACCTACGGTGACTGGTCCTGACACCAAATCAGACTTCAAATGGATGACATGAAGTGGAGCTTTAACATAGCCACCAACCCCCTGTAAAAGAACACTAATACCAGTTGCTGTCTTCTCTGACAATGGCAAAATGCCCACAAGCATCAAAGATTGATGTGCTCCTGTGTCCCTCAATACCCTAACAGGTCTCTGGTTCGTTAAGTCTCCATCCAGTGACACAAACCCCTCTGAAATAAAAGGTTTGTAACCCTCTTGAAGAAGGTCGTTCTGTGATGCCGTAACTTTGGCATGGGAACCTTCACAAGGCACTGTCCTCCAAGGACGATTTCTCGCATTTGCCAATGCATTCGGAGTTGCACTAGTTTGACTCCGCTCCTGATTTTTCCTTTTCAGGGCGTAACATTGGGACATCAAATGCCCAGGTTTCTTGCAAAAAGCGCAAGTAGGCCCGGAGGAAAAACTCGTGGTCTGCCTCGGGCCCCCCGGAAGATAAGTCTGTCTTGGAACTGTAGTCTTCTGATCCCTGAAAATCGCGGTATCAGATTTGTCCCCATAGTCATCTCTAGGCCGCCTCCATGAATATTTGTTCTCTGCCCCTGATTTACCATAACTCCCCTGGCTAACTCTAGGCGGGAAGTTAGGTTTGTGGATCCCCATCCTGTGTGTCAAGGCATAGTCATCTGCCACGGTTGCTGCCTCATACAACTCTGGTACTTTCTTTTCATCCAGATGTACTTTAATGTCCGCATGGACACACTGTTTTAATTCCTCCACCAAAATCAATTGTCGTAACAGGTTGAAGTCTTTCCCAATCTCCTTCGAGTCACACCACCTATCAAACATGGTTTCCTTCATTCTGGCAAACTCCACATGGGTCTCACTCTCCCTCTTCCTGGCATTCCTGAATTTTTGCCGGTAAGCTTCAAGGACCAATTCAAAGGCTTTGAGAATGGTTTTCTTCACTATCTCATAATCTGCACATTGATCAATCGGTAAAGCCGAATAGATATCTTGAGCTTTACCCACCAGAACACTTTGCACTAACATAGTCCAGGACACCACAGGCCATTTTAGCATTTGAGCCACTTTCTCAAAGTGCAAAAAAAACCTGGCTACCTCCTTTTCATTGAAGGGTGGAACCAGCCTCACATGCCTACCAACATCCCAAGTGTTCTGACTAGTTGTCGAACTAGCCGGTATGGATACTACTTCTCTCCGTTCTCCCATTAATTCCAGCTCCTTGAGTTTAAGTTCCTTCTGATACTCCATGTCACGTTCCTTTAACTCCCTTTCGGCTCTCCTTTCCTCTGCTCTTTCCTCTGCTCTGCTTTCTTCCTCAGCTCTCCTTTCTTCTGCTACTCTTTCCTCGAGTTCCTTTTCAGCTCTCCTTTCCTCTGCTCTTCTCTCGTCGAATTCTTTTTCAGCTCTCCTTTCCTCTGCTTTTAACCTTTCCTGGCTCTGCAGTTGCATCTCCATTTTCCGGAGCTCCATATTTTCTTTTTCCTCGGGTAACCAATCCAAGGCTACCTCTTTCCATGTTCCTTGTCCCACCAGAGATTCTACCACCAATGTCTGCATCTCTGCTTTCTTCATAATAACTCGGACCTCCAAGTTAAAATATTTGGCCAATATCAAGAGTTCCGATCTTTTTAACGCTTGGAACTGTGCCTCATTAGGGGACGCCGCAAACTTTTCTGCATCAAACACCATGGTGACTATCAGTTAACACCTGTTAACCTTCACACAAAAGTTTTCGAATTTTTTTATTTTATTTTTATTTGGGAATGTTAGAAAAATTCCAAATTTAGGAATTTTGGGAATGTTTAGGAATTCTATCCCAGACGAATATTAGGAAAATTAATCCCAGACGAGGATGTCAGGGAATTCTATCCCAGACGAGATTTTGGAATTTTGTCAGCAAAGACCAGCGCCCAATTTCTGTTACGTGCTCCTCCCCAAACCCCGGTCACGGTGTACCTCCGAGCCCTAAGAGGAGTCACGGCAGAAAGATGTGTTATTCTGTATGTCAAAGATCATTGGTGAAACCACACCAATTGTTACCAACAAACAAGTATTGTATTAAGATCACACAAGAATAACAGTACAACAGCAATAGTAATCAATTGTACAACCAATATATATTTCCTACGATGGTACTATCAGGTTCGTACAATATAACTCACTGTGCTCCAAGTGAGCAAAAAGAAGAACATTCCAAATGTCTAACACCTCACCTCCACGTAATTCAAAACAAGTCACCGCCACGTAATTCAAAACACCTCACAGGTACCTAATTCAAAACACCTCACCACCACGTAATTCAAAACACGTCACCACCACATAATTCAAAACAAGTCACCACCACGTAATTCAAAACACCTCACCACCACATAATTTAAAACACCTCGCTACCAAGTAATTCACAACATCTCACCACCACATGGGAAGTACCCGGCATTGCCGGACGGGGGAAGGGAGGGGAGGGGTAAGGGGAGGGGAGGGGGAGGGGAATGGGGGGGTGGGTGGGGAGGAGAGGGTGGGGAGGGGAGAAGAGGGGGAGAGGGGAGAAGAGGGGGGGAGGGGAGAAGAGGGGGGGAGGGGAGAAGAGGGGGGAGGGGGAGGAGGACAGGAGAGAAGAGGGGGGGATGGGGAGGGGGAGGGATGGGAGGGGGAGGGGGAAGGGGGAGGGGAAAGGGGGGAGAAGGGGAGGGGGTAGGGTGGAGTGGGAGGGGATAGGGGGGATAGGGGGGAAAGGGAGGGGCATGGGGGAAAGGGAGGGGCATGGGGGGAGGGGAGGGGAGGGGGGAGTGGAGGGGGGAGGGGGGAGGGAGAAAGGGGGAGGGGAGGGGGGAGGGGGAGGGGGATGGAGAAAGGGGGGAGGGAAGGGGGTGAGGGGAGGGGGAGGGGGGAGGGGGAGGGGGAGGGGGGAGGGGAGGGGGGAGGGGGAGGGGGATGGAGAAAGGGGGGAGGGGGAAGGGGGTGAGGGGAGGGGGAGGGGGGAGGGGAGGGGGAGGGGGAAGGGGAGGGGTAGGGGGATGGAGAAAGGGGGGAGGGGAGAAGAGGGGGAGGGGGAGGAGGAGAGGAGAGAAGGGGGGTGGGGAGGAGGAGGGGGGGAGGGGGAGGAGCAAGGGGGGGAGGGGTAGGGGGATGGGAGGGGGAGGAGGGAGGGGGACGGGGCAGGGGGGGGAAAGGGGAGGGCCATGGGGGGAAGGGAGGGAAGGGGAGGAGGCGGGGGAGGGGGAAGGGAGGGGGAGGGGGGAGGGGAGGGGGAGGGGAGGGGGAAGGGGTAGGGGGAGGGGGAGGGGGAGGGGGAAGGGGGAGAGGGGAGGGGTTATGGTGGAGGGGGGAGGGGGAGGGGGAGGGGGGGAGTCAAGTCGGAAGTCATTGTCATCAATTGAATGTCGCATTATTTTTTATTCCTGTCAAATGGCATTGGTCCCGCATTCCGAACCCGGAAGTCGGAAGTCATTGTCAGCAAAGTTGAAAAATTAACGTTACGAAATATGCTGATGACGTCATAATTTTAAAACCCGAAGGTTTTTTTAACATTTAAGGTGTGCTGTAGTTGCTCTGGGACGTACTGATTCCCGAATATGAAGTTGAAAAATTAACGTTCCGAAATACGCTGATGACATCATAATTTTAAAACGCGACGTTTTTTTTTTTAGTTGAGATTTATTCGAATTCGAATTCCATTAAATTTCAACTGTTGGAAACAATAATTATTTCAATTTCCAACAGTTGAAATAATTATTGTTTCTAACAGTTGAAATTTATGGAATTCGAATTCGAATAAAATCTCAACTACCGTTTATTCGTTCTTGGCGCGAAAAAATGGCGCGCATTTTGTCATTATGTTATGTGCGACATAGATATATATATATAGATTGGCAGTTGCGACATATATATATAGATGTGCGACTTTACGTCACTCCTACGGACGTGAAAACATTTGTTTTCCTTAACAATATCTATCTATAATTCCAGTAATCTCTGTGTGTCTGTGTGTCTGTGTGTCTGTGTGTCTGTGTGTCTGTGTGTCTGTGTGTCTGTGTGTCTGTGTGTTTGTCTGTGACCGCTGTTTCTCGACAACCACGGGTCCGATATACTTGAAACTTGCCAGGTATATTGCTGGGGACCCGAGGATGTGCCTTTTCAAGGTTTGAAATTAATAGGACAAGTACCTACCGAGCTATGTCCAAAAAACGCTTCAACCAATCAGAGAGCAGCGAGCTATCACGTGTGCCGAACCGTTAATGCAATGCAAGCGTTAATGCGTTAATGCAAGGCTTTTCTTTTTTTCCCTCTTCTTCTTTCTACTTTTCCTTGCGATTAAATTGCAAACAGCCAAAATACGTTGGCGCTAATTGAATAATTGGCCATTAACACTAAAATAATCGTAACTGCGATATGCCAACTTCCGGACAGTGCAGGCCTTCCCTGTTGTTGTTGTTTGCAGCAGCTGTTTGCAGCAAGGCAAGGCTTTCTTTTTTCCCTCTTCTCTTCTACTTGCCTTGCGATTAATTGCAAACAGCCAAAATACGTTGGCGCTAATTGAATAATTGGGCATTATGTTTTACAACTAATAAAAACGAATTTGCGATTCATTCGCTTTCCTGCGCGTTTGTGTACGCGATGGCGATTTCTTTACCAAACTCCGGAAGCCGTTCGCTTTGGACCGAACCATTGCATGTAAATAGAGGGGGGGATTGTCACCACTCGCAAGCCGTTCGCTTTGGACCAAACCATTTCATGTAAATAGGGGGGGGGGATATAATTTTAGATATATATATAGTACGGGCATGCCCCTAGTATTTAAAATAAATACAATAGTACATAAATTAACAATAAAAGAAGCTAAAAAACAATTTAAAATACAATAAAAAGCACATTGAAAATATATAAATATGTACGTACAGTATACTGTACGTACGCGCAACCGCGGGGATCGGAAAGGGGCAATTAGCCGCCACAAAATACACATGGAATTGCAGCTGGCGCGGTTTTTTAAACCATTGATATTAAAATAAAACGTAGCCTATAACCACCAGGATTTTATGCTGATCCGAATCTGTGTCTAAAACTTTTCTCCGATGTGTAGTTCTTGTTATAAGCGGACATCCAGACAGACACACATATACACACACAACACACACACACACACACTCCTCCGTTATATATATATATATATATATATATATATATATGTATATATGTATGTATATATGTATATATATATATCTATATATATATATATATATATATATATATATATGTATGTGTATATATATATATATATATATATATATATATATATATATATATATATATATATATATATATATATATATATATATAATATATTATATATATATATATATATATAGTGTAGCGGCTACCGCTGGGTTTTCACAATCGCCTTGCACCTATCAAGGACGCGGAGCGATCACCATGCCGGGCTCGTCCAGGACGCCCGGGCAGGCCCGCGCTCAACTTGCCAGGCCTCGGTCGGGACGCCTGGGCATGCCCGGGCATGCCCGGGCAGGCTCGCCCTCAACTTGCCAGGCCGCAGCCAGGACGCTGGGCCACGCCCCCTCTCGCCTTTCCTGGGCAAACGCTCCGGGATAATATGTATATAAATTGCTGCCCGATAAACGGGCTTTCAGAGTGCCTGAGTGTTTGGTTTGATTAAAGCAACTCGGATGAATTCCAGCTTTTTGTCGCGTCCATTCTTCCGATCGACGTGGGAGCCCCAGCTCCTTCATTGGTGACCTACCGACATGGACACGGCAGTCGCCCTTAACTGCCTACCTTCTGGGAGGCTCACGCGGCGGTTTGGTTCGCACAGGCGGATTCCCTGTTCGCCCTACGAGGCATCACGGCCGACGACACCCGCTTCCACCATGTGGTAGCAGCGCTCGGTTCGGCCACCGCGGCCGCGCCCTGAGCCTCCTCGAGAGCCCGCCAGCCGCTGACAAATACGGCGCGATTAAGAAGCTTCTCCTCGACGCTTTCGCCCCTCCATCGGCGGAACGCGCACGGCGCCCTGCTCGACCTGCCCGAGCTAGGCGACACGCGCCCTTCCGAGGCGAATGGACTACATGCTTTCACTGCTCGGCGAGCACTCTCCGGCATTCCTGTTCCGGGAGCTGTTCCTCCGTCAGCTGCCTAACCCGGTACGCCTCGCCCTGGCAAGCACGACGATCACAGATCCCCGGGCCCCTGCCAGAGAAGCCGACAAGATCTCCGCCGCAGGACAGCGCATCGCAGCGGCGACATGGGACCCACCGCCGTCCGACGCAATACCCATGGCGCCCGAGCACCCGGCACGGTCGACGACCGAACTGCCGACGCAATTGGCGGCCACTACACCGAGCCGACCACCTCCAGCACGACGACCGGGGCCTCCACCTGACCAAGCGTGGTGTTACTATCATGCCAGGTTCGGACAGAAGGCCCGGACATGCCGACCCCCGTGCACCTTCGGCAGGCCGGGAAACGGCCGGGCCGGCGTTCATTACCAGCCATGAGCGCCGGCCACACGGGCAACTTACTGTTCATCACGGATAAAGCGTCCGGACGGCGCTTCCTGTGCGACACCGGCGCCCAACTGAGCGTCATACCCGCCTCTGACCAGGACAGGCAATCCGCAGTTTGCGGCCCCTCCTTGGTTGCGGCCAACGGATCGACCATCCGCACCTTCGGCCCGCGCAACATCACCCTCTGCTTCGGCGGCCAACGCTTTGCTTGGACGTTTGTAACCGCAAACGTGCCCATGGCTCTGCTAGGCGCCGACTTCCTCTGCGCACACGGACTGCTGGTGGACGTCCAACGACGTCGTTTAATCAACGCTGAAACCTTCAGCTCCCTGGTATGCACATTGAGCAGCTCCGCGCCGACCGAGCTGGCATGCGCCGTCCCGGCGGCGAACGAGTTTGCTCGCCTGCTCACGGAGTTCCCGGCCCTCACGCGGCCGACGTTTTCGACCGTCGCAGTACGGCATGGGATCGAGCACCACATACCAACCACGGGCCCGCCGGTCTACGCCAGGGCCCGCCGCCTCGACCCAGCCAAGCTCGCCGTGGCGAAGGCCGAATTCGACGCGTTGGAGCACCTCGGCATTGTGCGGCGCTCCGATAGCGCGTGGGCCTCGTCACTGCACATCGTGCCAAAGCCAGGGGGTGGATGCCACCCGTGTGGCGACTACCGCCGTCTCAATGACGCTACCACCCCCGACAGGTACCCGATCCCGCATATCCAAGACTTCTCCGCCTGTCTGGCGGGACGGGTCATTTTTTCGAAAATTGATCTCATACGGGGATATCACCAGGTACCTGTCAGGGCGGCCGACGTCCCTAAAACGGCAGTCATCACGCCGTTCGGCTTATTCGAATTCTTGCGGATGCCGTTTGGTCTCAAGAACGCGGCTCAGGCGTTCCAGTGCTTGATGGACGGCGTGCTGCGTGACCTGCCGTTCCTTTTCGTTTACCTGGACGACATCCTCGTCGCCAGCACGTCCCGGGCCGAGCACCTCCTCCACCTCCGAACACTGTTCGGGCGCCTCAGCGAGCACGGCCTCATCGTCAACCCGGCCAAATGCCACTTCGGCACGACGGCCGTTGATTTTTTGGGCCACCACATCACCAAGAACGGGGCCGTGCCGCTGCCAACCAAGGTCGAGGCCATCACCACGTTCCCGCGTCCCCGCACCATAAAGGCCCTGCAGGAATTCCTGGGAATGGTGAATTTTTATCACCGCTTCGTGCCCCGCGCTGCTCAACTCATGCGGCCCCTCTACGAAGCCCTCCGGGGCAAGCCGGCCAACCACGACATCGCCTGGTCCGCAGCAATGGATGCGGCCTTCCAAAGCTCAAAGCGGGCCCTCGCCGACGCAACACTGCTCGCTCACCCGGTGCTCAATGCTCCCATCGCCCTCACCACGGATGCCTCCGACTACGCGGTGGTCGCCGTACATGAGCAATGGGTGAACGGGGTTTGGCAGCCACTCGCTTTTTTCAGCCGGCAGCTCCGGCCGAACGAGCTCAAATACAGCACGTTTGACCGGGAGCTCCTCGGTCTACACCTGGCCATCCACCATTTCCGCCACCTCCTGGAGGGCCGACCTTTCACGGCGTTCGTCGACCACAAGCCGTTGGTTTACGCCATGGCCAAGATCACGGAGCCGTGGTCGGCCCGCCAACAGCGCCACCTCTCCGCCGTGTCGGAGTTTACCACGGACATCCGGCACGTCGCCGGCAAAAACAACGCCGTGGCCGACTGTCTTTCCCGGGCCAGCGCGAACGCGGTCCACCTGGGCGTGGACTTTGCGCTTATGGCGGCGGACCAAACCACCGACTCCACGGTGCAAGCCCTCCGGGCGGCGGACACGGGCCTCCGCCTGGCCGACATCCCCTTCGCGGACACTGTCCTGCTCTGCGACGTCTCCCAAGGCCAGCCTCGCCCCATCGTGCCCGTCACCTGGCAACGCCGCATCTTCGCCTCCCTCCACGGCCTTTCCCACCCGGGCCGGAAAGCTTCCCAGAAGCTGGTGTCGGCGCGATTCGTCTGGCACGGCCTTTGTCGGGACGTCCGCGATTGGACCAGCACCTGCACGGCCTGCCAACGGGCCAAGGTCCACCGACACACCCAGGCCCCGCTGGCACCTTTCACCGTGCCCGAACGACGTTTCGACCACGTCAACGTGGATCTGGTGGGCCCCCTCCCCCCGTCACGGGGGTTCACACACCTGCTCACCATGGTGGACAGGACCACCAGGTGGCCGGAGGCCGTTCCCCTCGTCTCCACCACCACCGCCGACGTGGAGCAGGCTTTCATCGCCACCTGGGTCGCCCGCTTCGGCGCACCGGCGGACATCTCGTCAGACCGCGGACCACAGTTCACCTCCGAGCTGTGGGGCGCGGTCGCCCGCAACCTGGGGGTCAAGCTCCACCGTACTACGGCCTACCACCCCCCAAGCAAACGGGTTGTGCGAGCGATTCCACCGCTGCCGTGGGTCCTTTTGGGCCTCCGCACGGCCCCCAAGGAGGACCTCCAGGCATCCACCGCCGAGCTTGTCTATGGCCAGGCGCTACGCGTCCCGGGCGAATTCGTGCCCGACGCTACCAGTCCCTGGTCCGCAGCTCACCAGCGCTCGGACCTCCAGGAGGCCGCCCGACGGTTTGCCCCCGTGCCAACATCCCACCACGGTGACCCCCAGTCCTACATCCCCCCAGCACTTCGCACAGCGGAGTATGTTTTTGTGCGTCACGACGCACATCGGGGGCCACTCCGGCCGCCGTACGACGGGCCCTTCCGGGTGCTGCGACGGGACGACAAGTCGTTCGTCATCGACATCGGCGGCAGGTCGGACCGGATTGCGGTGGACCGCCTCAAGCCGGCGCACGTGGACGTCGACCACCCACCACGGGTGGCCCTTCCGCCACGGCGAGGCCGCCCCCCCGTCCACGGTGCCCCCCACTCGACCGCCCACCACCACACCGGACCCCCTCCCACGACCCGCCAGGGGTCGCTTCGGCCGGGTCATCAGGACCCCCCTCAAATTGACCCTGCCGGTGCAAGTCGATTCTGGGGGGACGTGTGTAGCGGCTACCACTGGGTTTTCACAATCGCCTTGCACCTATCAAGGACGCGGAGCGATCACCATGCCGGGCTCGTCCAGGACGCCCGGGCAGGCTCGCCCTCAACTTGCCAGGCCGCAGCCAGGACGCTGGGCCACGCCCCCTCTCGCCTTTCCTGGGCAAACGCTCCGGGATAATATGTATATATATTGCTGCCCGATAAACGGGCTTTTCAGAGTGCCTGAGTGTTTGGTTTGATTAAAGCAACTCGGATGAATTCCAGCTTTTTGTCGCGTCCATTCTTCCGATCGACGTGGGAGCCTCAGCTCCTTCAATATATATATATATATATATATATATATATATATATATATATATATATAAAGTTGGAAACATTCTTTGTTCATGCAATTATTCCCACTATGGTCAATTTGACACAAAACAAAAAAGCTTATGAAGATGTTGATAAACAAAAGTTTTTCTTTATCTTTAAAAAGTCTCAAATGAAAGGCAAGAATGCCAAGCAGTCTTAATGAATGCCAGACGTTTTATGTCCACCACTTAATGTTTGCCTCGTGTTACAAGGGTGATTATTTTCATTCTCATTCATCTCTGATGATGTAAGTAAAGCCTCGTTTGTGCTTGATATTAGATCAGCTGTTTTACCCAGTCTGTGGATGAGCTCCAACTTTGTAGAGCGTTTCTAATGGAGATAATTCCATGGTTTCTATTGTCCTCGTCATCCCAGAGCATGTGAAGTCCATTGGATGCCGCCATGCATCGAAGCAAGATGCTGCACTGCCATTAATCTGCCATATCAGACTCTAAGAAAATTCATGCTCTCCTTCCTGCAGTTAAATGAAATCCCATATGAGGTTAAGGCTTTCCAACATTTTCCTTTTTTGTATACAATGTCGAGCTAGAACATGAAACGGATCAGTATGTAACAGAAGAAAAGGAACAGTGGAAAGAGCTAGAGAAGTGTAACACAGCAACACAGCAGGGATGAGGGACAAAATGGAGGGAACTTCGAAAAAGAATGGATGTGGAAAGAATGAGGGCTAATAGGCGGACAAAGGGTATGAACAAGATGTAGATAGCCGCAAACTCTCAGAAATGGAAAACAGGAAACGTGGAAAGAGGTGGGCTTGGGGAGGGGTAACATGGGTAGAAACGATATAGTCAGGTTCACTATGTTTTTTCGTTCAAAATCATGGTAGATTAGCAAACCTATACATTTTTGGAAACGTTATAACATGGAAAATCTGAAAATCAATGTTTACATTTGCCAATTCCGACCAATTCGATTCGACCAATTCGACCAATTCGACCAATCGACCAATTCCATTCGACCAATTAGACCATTCGACCAATCGCTTCGATCGACCATTCGACCAATTCGATCGATTCGATTCGATTCGATTCATCGAATTCGATTCGATCGACCATTCGACCAATTCGACCATTCGACCAATCGCTTCGATCGACCATTCGACCAATTCGACCATTCGACCAATCGCTTTGATCGACCATTCGACCATTCGACCAATTCGACCATTCGACCATTTGACCAATCGCTTCGATCGACCATTCGACCATTCGACCAATTCGACCATTCGACCAATCGACCAATTCGACCATTCGACCAATCGCTTCGATCGACCATTCGACCATTCAACCAATTCGATCGATTCGATTCGATTCGATTCATCGAATTCGATTCGATCGACCATTCGACCAATTCGATTTGCCAATCAATTTGACCGACCTTTGCTTGTGTGGAACGGACTGTGAAAACGATGCGGACTATATTGTCGGATACGACACACAGGACAGTGATGACGAACTCTAAATGGCATATTCTGTAATCGTGTATGTTTGATGCCATTGACTGCCTGTGTATATTTTGTCATTGACTGCCTGTGTAGATGTGAAGTTATACTGCCTGCATGTGTATATATGATTTTGCTGACTGCCTGTGTATGTTTGGTGATGTGAATTATTGTGACACATTTTGATGTTATTAACTGCCTGTACAAAATGATAACATGTATTTGATTATGCAACTTATCGCGAATATAAAGACAGTATTTTGCAATTCAAAACCTTTGATTCGTGTCTTACCATTCCCCATAGCACTAATTTGATACTTTCATTGGAATCCTTGTCCCTGAAAATATAGGTTTAGTATATTTTTAAAAGTTTTTAGGGTAATTAGAGGCAGAAATAGAACAAAATATGTATTTTACAGTGGCCATTTTGAAAATCCAAAATGGCCGCCATACAGGTATCTCTCCAAATGTAAACATTGATTTTTAGTTTCCTTATGCTATAACCTTTCCAAAAATGTATAGGTTTGCTAATCTACCATGATTTTGAACGAAATATAATTTATTGACATAGTGAACCTGACTAATAATGGTTGTGTAGGATGGAGGAAAATCTGAGATTGTGGTGAACAGCTGTCTTGACGATGTAGAGGAAGGATGAGATTTAAGAGACTGAGGAAGTTGATTCCACAGGCAGAAAAAAGGTGAATGAATGACTGGAGGTGAGTATAGTGACTCTGGAATTTGGTGAGTTTCACCAGAAGGTGGTTAATGGCAGACCGCGTGGCCCCTTGAGAAACCTGGAGAGTGAAAGGGAACAGAGCACACAAAGACCGGAGGGTGCAAGACCAGAAAGGAGGTGGTAGAAGACAGAGAGACCACTGACCTGTCTGAAATGTGAAAGTTATAGGCCCAGAGACTCACCTTAGTCTCAGAGCATTCCAATGATTTTGAAGACATTGGTTTCCACGGCATCAAGCTGAGCTAGGTGTGAGGCAGGAGAGCCAACCCAAAGGGGAGAGCAGTATTCCATCAAGCTGCAGCTGAAGGCCTTCTTTTCCTTTAATGGCCGTCATTTTCACTGTCACTTAAGCTTCTCATTAAACAAGGACAGTACAAAGTTTATATGGATTTTTTAATTGTACATTCTGTAAAAATAATCGTTCAGTGTAAAAATAAGCAGACTTGGCGGTATTATAGTTCAGGGGTTCACTCTGTGTCTGGGAAGTCAGTGGTTAAAGCCTGACCCCAGCAGAGTCATACCAAACACTTTTAAAATATGCGACTTGCTTCTTCCCTGCTGACACAAAGAATTTAAAATGGACAGAGCACAGAGAAACAACACTAGGTTGGCAATTTTTTTGGTAGACAACACAGACAAAGTGTAGGTTTGATGGCCTCCTCTTGTTTTGAAGTTCTTTGTAATATGCTGAAAAACCAAATTCTCTCCAAGAGCGAGGCTCATGGTACAGCAAGGTTGAACTAACAGTGGGGAAGTGGGAAACAACATGGCACAACGCGCAAGGAATGAACAAACAGGAAAAGAAGAGAGAG
>NW_027619455.1:0-41895 GCF_964187855.1 Myxine glutinosa
TTTTCCACACTAATACAAGTGCAAAAGTGGTTTCCTGCACCAACACAAGTGCGAAAAGTGGTTTTTCAACACTAACACAAGTGCGAAAAGTGGTTTTTCAACAATAACACAAGTGCGAAAAGTGCTTTTTCAACAATAACACAAGTGCGAAAAGTGGTTTTTCCACACTAATACAAGTGCAAAAGTGGTTTCCTGCACCAACACAAGTGCAAAAGTGGTTTCCTGCACCAACACAAGTGCGAAAAGTGGTTTTTCAACACTAACACAAGTGCGAAAAGTGGTTTTTCAACACTATCACAAGTGCAAAAAGTGTTTTTTCCACACTAATACAAGTGCAAAAGTGGTTTCCTGCACCAACACAAGTGCGAAAAGTGGGTTTTCAACACTAACACAAGTGCGAAAAGTGGTTTTTTCAACACTAACACAAGTGCGAAAAGTGGTTTTTCAACACTATCACAAGTGCAAAAAGTGTTTTTTCCACACTAATACAAGTGCAAAAGTGGTTTCCTGCACCAACACAAGTGCGAAAAGTGGTTTTTCAACACTAACACGAGTGCGAAAAGTGGTTTTTCAACACTAACATAAGTGCGAAAAGTGGTTTTTCCAACACTATCACAAGTGCAAAAAGTGTTTTTTCCACACTAATACAAGTGCAAAAGTGGTTTCCTGCACCAACACAAGTGCGAAAAGTGGTTTTTCAACACTAACACAAGTGCAAAAAGTGGTTTTTCAACACTATCACAAGTGCAAAAAGTGTTTTTTCCACACTAATACAAGTGCAAAAGTGGTTTCCTGCACCAACACAAGTGCGAAAAGTGGTTTTTCAACACTAACACAAGTGCGAAAAGTGGTTTTTCAACAATAACACAAGTGCGAAAAGTGCTTTTTCAACAATTACACAAGTGCGAAAAAGTGGTTTTTCCACACTAATACAAGTGCAAAGGTGGTTTCCTGCACCAACACAAGTGCAAAATTGGTTTCCTGCACCAACACAAGTGCGAAAAGTGGTTTTTCAACACTAACACAAGTGCGAAAAGTGGTTTTTTCAACACTATCACAAGTGCAAAAGTGTTTTTTCCACACTAATACAAGTGCAAAAGTGGTTTCCTGCACCAACACAAGTGCGAAAAGTGGTTTTTCAACACTAACACAAGTGCGAAAAGTGGTTTTTTCAACACTAGCACAAGTGCGAAAAGTGGTTTTTCAACACTATCACAAGTGCAAAAAGTGTTTTTTACACACTAATACAAGTGCAAAAGTGGTTTCCTGCACCAACACAAGTGCGAAAAGTGGTTTTTCAACACTAACACGAGTGCGAAAAGTGGTTTTTCAACACTAACACAAGTGCGAAAAGTGGTTTTTCAACACTATCACAAGTGCAAAAAGTGTTTTTTCCACACTAATACAAGTGCAAAAGTGGTTTCCTGCACCAACACAAGTGCGAAAAGTGGTTTTTTCAACACTATCACAAGGTGCAAAAAGTGTTTTTTCCACACTAATACAAGTGCAAAAGTGGTTTCCTGCACCAACACAAGTGCGAAAAGTGGTTTTTCAACACTAACACAAGTGCGAAAAGTGGTTTTTCAACAATAACACAAGTGCGAAAAGTGCTTTTTCAACAATAACACAAGTGCGAAAAGTGGTTTTTCCACACTAATACAAGTGCAAAGGTGGTTTCCTGCACCAACACAAGTGCAAAAGTGGTTTCTTGCACCAACACAAGTGCGAAAAGTGGTTTTTCAACACTAACACAAGTGCAAAATGTGGTTTTTCAACACTATCACAAGTGCAAAAAGTGTTTTTTTCCACACTAATACAAGTGCAAAAGTGGTTTTCCTGCACCAACACAAGTGCGAAAAGTGGTTTTTCAACACTAACACAAGTGCGAAAAGTGGTTTTTCAACACTAACACAAGTGCGAAAAGTGGTTTTTCCACACTAATACAAGTGCAAAAGTGGTTTCCTGCACCAACACAAGTGCGAAAAGTGGTTTTTCAACACTAACACAAGTGCTAAAAGTGGTTTTTCAACACTATCACAAGTGCAAAAAGTGTTTTTTCCACACTAATACAAGTGCAAAAGTGGTTTCCTGCACCAACACAAGTGCGAAAAGTGGTTTTTCAACACTAACACAAGTGCGAAAAGTGGTTTTTCAACACTAACACAAGTGCGAAAAGTGGTTTTTCAACACTATCACAAGTGCAAAAAGTGTTTTTTCCACACTAATACAAGTGCAAAAGTGGTTTCCTGCACCAACACAAGTGCGAAAAGTGGTTTTTCAACACTAACACAAGTGCGAAAAGTGGTTTTTTCAACACTATCACAAGTGCAAAAAGTGTTTTTTCCACACTAACACAAGTGCAAAAGTGGTTTCCTGCACCAACACAAGTGCGAAAAGTGGTTTTTCAACACTAACACAAGTGCGAAAAGTGGTTTTTCAACAATAACACAAGTGCGAAAAGTGCTTTTTCAACAATAACACAAGTGCGAAAAGTGGTTTTTCCACACTAATACAAGTGCAAAAGTGGTTTCCTGCACCAACACAAGTGCAAAAGTGGTTTCCTGCACCAACACATGTGCGAAAAGTGGTTTTTCAACACTAACACAAGTGCGAAAAGTGGTTTTTCAACACTATCACAAGTGCAAAAAGTGTTTTTTCCACACTAATACAAGTGCAAAAGTGGTGTCCTGCACCAACACAAGTGCGAAAAGTGGTTTTTCAACACTAACATAAGTGCGAAAAGTGGTTTTTCAACACTAACACAAGTGCGAAAAGTGGTTTTTCAACACTATCACAAGTGCAAAAAGTGTTTTTTCCACACTAATACAAGTGCAAAAGTGGTTTCCTGCACCAACACAAGTGCGAAAAGTGGTTTTTCAACACTAACACAAGTGCGAAAAGTGGTTTTTCAACACTAACACAAGTGCGAAAAGTGGTTTTTCAACACTATCACAAGTGCAAAAAGTGTTTTTTCCACACTAGTACAAGTGCAAAAGTGGTTTCCTGCACCAACACAAGTGCGAAAAGTGGTTTTTCAACACTAACACGAGTGCGAAAAGTGGTTTTTCAACACTAACATAAGTGCGAAAAGTGGTTTTCCAACACTATCACAAGTGCAAAAAGTGTTTTTTCCACACTAATACAAGTGCAAAAGTGGTTTCCTGCACCAACACAAGTGCGAAAAGTGGTTTTTCAACACTAACACAAGTGCAAAAAGTGGTTTTTCAACACTATCACAAGTGCAAAAAGTGTTTTTTCCACACTAATACAAGTGCAAAAGTGGTTTCCTGCACCAACACAAGTGCGAAAAGTGGTTTTTCAACACTAACACAAGTGCGAAAAGTGGTTTTTCAACAATAACACAAGTGCGAAAAGTGCTTTTTCAACAATTACACAAGTGCGAAAAGTGGTTTTTCCACACTAATACAAGTGCAAAGGTGGTTTCCTGCACCAACACAAGTGCAAAATTGGTTTCCTGCACCAACACAAGTGCGAAAAGTGGTTTTTCAACACTAACACAAGTGCAAAAAGTGGTTTTTCAACACTATCACAAGTGCAAAAAGTGTTTTTTCCACACTAATACAAGTGCAAAAGTGGTTTCCTGCACCAACACAAGTGCGAAAAGTGGTTTTTCAACACTAACACGAGTGCGAAAAGTGGTTTTTCAACACTAACATAAGTGCGAAAAGTGGTTTTCCAACACTATCACAAGTGCAAAAAGTGTTTTTTCCACACTAATACAAGTGCAAAAGTGGTTTCCTGCACCAACACAAGTGCGAAAAGTGGTTTTTCAACACTAACACAAGTGCAAAAAGTGGTTTTTCAACACTATCACAAGTGCAAAAAGTGTTTTTTCCACACTAATACAAGTGCAAAAGTGGTTTCCTGCACCAACACAAGTGCGAAAAGTGGTTTTTCAACACTAACACAAGTGCGAAAAGTGGTTTTTCAACAATAACACAAGTGCGAAAAGTGCTTTTTCAACAATTACACAAGTGCGAAAAGTGGTTTTTCCACACTAATACAAGTGCAAAGGTGGTTTCCTGCACCAACACAAGTGCAAAATTGGTTTCCTGCACCAACACAAGTGCGAAAAGTGGTTTTTCAACACTAACACAAGTGCGAAAAGTGGTTTTTCAACACTATCACAAGTGCAAAAAGTGTTTTTTCCACACTAATACAAGTGCAAAAGTGGTTTCCTGCACCAACACAAGTGCGAAAAGTGGTTTTTCAACACTAACACAAGTGCGAAAAGTGGTTTTTCAACACTAGCACAAGTGCGAAAAGTGGTTTTTCAACACTATCACAAGTGCAAAAAGTGTTTTTTACACACTAATACAAGTGCAAAAGTGGTTTCCTGCACCAACACAAGTGCGAAAAGTGGTTTTTCAACACTAACACGAGTGCGAAAAGTGGTTTTTCAACACTAACACAAGTGCGAAAAGTGGTTTTTCAACACTATCACAAGTGCAAAAAGTGTTTTTTCCACACTAATACAAGTGCAAAAGTGGTTTCCTGCACCAACACAAGTGCGAAAAGTGGTTTTTCAACACTATCACAAGTGCAAAAAGTGTTTTTTCCACACTAATACAAGTGCAAAAGTGGTTTCCTGCACCAACACAAGTGCGAAAAGTGGTTTTTCAACACTAACACAAGTGCGAAAAGTGGTTTTTCAACAATAACACAAGTGCGAAAAGTGCTTTTTCAACAATAACACAAGTGCGAAAAGTGGTTTTTCCACACTAATACAAGTGCAAAGGTGGTTTCCTGCACCAACACAAGTGCAAAAGTGGTTTCTTGCACCAACACAAGTGCGAAAAGTGGTTTTTCAACACTAACACAAGTGCAAAAAGTGGTTTTTCAACACTATCACAAGTGCAAAAAGTGTTTTTTCCACACTAATACAAGTGCAAAAGTGGTTTTCTGCACCAACACAAGTGCGAAAAGTGGTTTTTCAACACTAACACAAGTGCGAAAAGTGGTTTTTCAACACTAACACAAGTGCGAAAAGTGGTTTTTCCACACTAATACAAGTGCAAAAGTGGTTTCCTGCACCAACACAAGTGCGAAAAGTGGTTTTTCAACACTAACACAAGTGCTAAAAGTGGTTTTTCAACACTATCACAAGTGCAAAAAGTGTTTTTTCCACACTAATACAAGTGCAAAAGTGGTTTCCTGCACCAACACAAGTGCGAAAAGTGGTTTTTCAACACTAACACAAGTGCGAAAAGTGGTTTTTCAACACTAACACAAGTGCGAAAAGTGGTTTTTCAACACTATCACAAGTGCAAAAAGTGTTTTTTCCACACTAATACAAGTGCAAAAGTGGTTTCCTGCACCAACACAAGTGCGAAAAGTGGTTTTTCAACACTAACACAAGTGCGAAAAGTGGTTTTTCAACACTATCACAAGTGCAAAAAGTGTTTTTTCCACACTAACACAAGTGCAAAAGTGGTTTCCTGCACCAACACAAGTGCGAAAAGTGGTTTTTCAACACTAACACAAGTGCGAAAAGTGGTTTTTCAACAATAACACAAGTGCGAAAAGTGCTTTTTCAACAATAACACAAGTGCGAAAAGTGGTTTTTCCACACTAATACAAGTGCAAAAGTGGTTTCCTGCACCAACACAAGTGCAAAAGTGGTTTCCTGCACCAACACATGTGCGAAAAGTGGTTTTTCAACACTAACACAAGTGCGAAAAGTGGTTTTTCAACACTATCACAAGTGCAAAAAGTGTTTTTTCCACACTAATACAAGTGCAAAAGTGGTGTCCTGCACCAACACAAGTGCGAAAAGTGGTTTTTCAACACTAACATAAGTGCGAAAAGTGGTTTTTCAACACTAACACAAGTGCGAAAAGTGGTTTTTCAACACTATCACAAGTGCAAAAAGTGTTTTTTCCACACTAATACAAGTGCAAAAGTGGTTTCCTGCACCAACACAAGTGCGAAAAGTGGTTTTTCAACACTAACACAAGTGCGAAAAGTGGTTTTTCAACACTAACACAAGTGCGAAAAGTGGTTTTTCAACACTATCACAAGTGCAAAAAGTGTTTTTTCCACACTAATACAAGTGCAAAAGTGGTTTCCTGCACCAACACATGTGCGAAAAGTGGTTTTTCAACACTAACACAAGTGCGAAAAGTGGTTTTTCAACACTATCACAAGTGCAAAAAGTGTTTTTTCCACACTAACACAAGTGCAAAAGTGGTTTCCTGCACCAACACAAGTGCGAAAAGTGGTTTTTCAACACTAACACAAGTGCGAAAAGTGGTTTTTCAACAATAACACAAGTGCGAAAAGTGCTTTTTCAACAATAACACAAGTGCGAAAAGTGGTTTTTCCACACTAATACAAGTGCAAAAGTGGTTTCCTGCACCAACACAAGTGCAAAAGTGGTTTCCTGCACCAACACATGTGCAAAAAGTGGTTTTTCAACACTAACACAAGTGCGAAAAGTGGTTTTTCAACACTATCACAAGTGCAAAAAGTGTTTTTTCCACACTAATACAAGTGCAAAAGTGGTGTCCTGCACCAACACAAGTGCGAAAAGTGGTTTTTCAACACTAACATAAGTGCGAAAAGTGGTTTTTCAACACTAACACAAGTGCGAAAAGTGGTTTTTCAACACTATCACAAGTGCAAAAAGTGTTTTTTCCACACTAATACAAGTGCAAAAGTGGTTTCCTGCACCAACACAAGTGCGAAAAGTGGTTTTTCAACACTAACACAAGTGCGAAAAGTGGTTTTTCAACACTAACACAAGTGCGAAAAGTGGTTTTTCAACACTATCACAAGTGCAAAAAGTGTTTTTTCCACACTAATACAAGTGCAAAAGTGGTTTCCTGCACCAACACAAGTGCGAAAAGTGGTTTTTCAACACTAACACAAGTGCGAAAAGTGGTTTTTCAACAATAACACAAGTGCGAAAAGTGCTTTTTCAACAATAACACAAGTGCGAAAAGTGGTTTTTCCACACTAATACAAGTGCAAAAGTGGTTTCCTGCACCAACACAAGTGCAAAAGTGGTTTCCTGCACCAACACAAGTGCGAAAAGTGGTTTTTCAACACTAACACAAGTGCGAAAAGTGGTTTTTCAACACTATCACAAGTGCAAAAAGTGTTTTTTCCACACTAATACAAGTGCAAAAGTGGTTTCCTGCACCAACACAAGTGCGAAAAGTGGGTTTTCAACACTAACACAAGTGCGAAAAGTGGTTTTTCAACACTAACACAAGTGCGAAAAGTGGTTTTTCAACACTATCACAAGTGCAAAAAGTGTTTTTTCCACACTAATACAAGTGCAAAAGTGGTTTCCTGCACCAACACAAGTGCGAAAAGTGGTTTTTCAACACTAACACGAGTGCGAAAAGTGGTTTTTCAACACTAACATAAGTGCGAAAAGTCGTTTTCCAACACTATCACAAGTGCAAAAAGTGTTTTTTCCACACTAATACAAGTGCAAAAGTGGTTTCCTGCACCAACACAAGTGCGAAAAGTGGTTTTTCAACACTAACACAAGTGCAAAAAGTGGTTTTTCAACACTATCACAAGTGCAAAAAGTGTCTTTTCCACACTAATACAAGTGCAAAAGTGGTTTCCTGCACCAACACAAGTGCGAAAAGTGGTTTTTCAACACTAACACAAGTGCGAAAAGTGGTTTTTCAACAATAACACAAGTGCGAAAAGTGCTTTTTCAACAATTACACAAGTGCGAAAAGTGGTTTTTCCACACTAATACAAGTGCAAAGGTGGTTTCCTGCACCAACACAAGTGCAAAATTGGTTTCCTGCACCAACACAAGTGCGAAAAGTGGTTTTTCAACACTAACACAAGTGCGAAAAGTGGTTTTTCAACACTATCACAAGTGCAAAAAGTGTTTTTTCCACACTAATACAAGTGCAAAAGTGGTTTCCTGCACCAACACAAGTGCGAAAAGTGGTTTTTCAACACTAACACAAGTGCGAAAAGTGGTTTTTCAACACTAACACAAGTGCGAAAAGTGGTTTTTCAACACTATCACAAGTGCAAAAAGTGTTTTTTACACACTAATACAAGTGCAAAAGTGGTTTCCTGCACCAACACAAGTGCGAAAAGTGGTTTTTCAACACTAACACGAGTGCGAAAAGTGGTTTTTCAACACTAACACAAGTGCGAAAAGTGGTTTTTCAACACTATCACAAGTGCAAAAAGTGTTTTTTCCACACTAATACAAGTGCAAAAGTGGTTTCCTGCACCAACACAAGTGCGAAAAGTGGTTTTTCAACACTATCACAAGTGCAAAAAGTGTTTTTTCCACACTAATACAAGTGCAAAAGTGGTTTCCTGCACCAACACAAGTGCGAAAAGTGGTTTTTCAACACTAACACAAGTGCGAAAAGTGGTTTTTCAACAATAACACAAGTGCGAAAAGTGCTTTTTCAACAATAACACAAGTGCGAAAAGTGGTTTTTCCACACTAATACAAGTGCAAAGGTGGTTTCCTGCACCAACACAAGTGCAAAAGTGGTTTCTTGCACCAACACAAGTGCGAAAAGTGGTTTTTCAACACTAACACAAGTGCAAAAAGTGGTTTTTCAACACTATCACAAGTGCAAAAAGTGTTTTTTCCACACTAATACAAGTGCAAAAGTGGTTTCCTGCACCAACACAAGTGCGAAAAGTGGTTTTTCAACACTAACACAAGTGCGAAAAGTGGTTTTTCAACACTAACACAAGTGCGAAAAGTGGTTTTTCCACACTAATACAAGTGCAAAAGTGGTTTCCTGCACCAACACAAGTGCGAAAAGTGGTTTTTCAACACTAACACAAGTGCTAAAAGTGGTTTTTCAACACTATCACAAGTGCAAAAAGTGTTTTTTCCACACTAATACAAGTGCAAAAGTGGTTTCCTGCACCAACACAAGTGCGAAAAGTGGTTTTTCAACACTAACACAAGTGCGAAAAGTGGTTTTTCAACACTAACACAAGTGCGAAAAGTGTTTCTTCCACACTAATACAAGTGCAAAAGTGGTTTCCTGCACCAACCCAAGTGCGAAAAGTGGTTTTTCAACACTAACACAAGTGCGAAAAGTGGTTTTTCAACACTATCACAAGTGCAAAAAGTGTTTTTTCCACACTAATACAAGTGCAAAAGTGGTTTCCTGCACCAACACAAGTGCGAAAAGTGGTTTTTCAACACTAACACAAGTGCGAAAAGTGGTTTTTCAACACTAACACAAGTGCGAAAAGTGGTTTTTCTACACTATCACAAGTGCAAAAAGTGTTTTTTCCACACTAATACAAGTGCAAAAGTGGTTTCCTGCACCAACACAAGTGCGAAAAGTGGTTTTTCAACACTAACACGAGTGCGAAAAGTGGTTTTTCAACACTAACACAAGTGCGAAAAGTGGTTTTTCAACACTATCACAAGTGCAAAAAGTGTTTTTTCCACACTAATACAAGTGCAAAAGTGGTTTCCTGCACCAACACAAGTGCGAAAAGTGGTTTTTCAACACTAACACAAGTGCGAAAAGTGGTTTTTCAACACTAACACAAGTGCGAAAAGTGGTTTTTCAACACTATCACAAGTGCAAAAAGTGTTTTTTCCACACTAATAGAAGTACAAAAGTGGTTTCCTGCACCAACACAAGTGCGAAAAGTGGTTTTTCAACACTAACACAAGTGCGAAAAGTGGTTTTTCAACAATAACACAAGTGCGAAAAGTGCTTTTTCAACAATAACACAAGTGCGAAAAGTGGTTTTTCCACACTAATTCAAGTGCAAAGGTGGTTTCCTGCACCAACACAAGTGCGAAAAGTGGTTTTTCAACAGTAACACAAGTGCGAAAAGTGGTTTTTCAACACTAACACAAGTGCGAAAAGTGGTTTTTCCACACTAATACAAGTGCAAAAGTGGATTCCTGCACCAACACAAGTGCGAAAAGTGGTTTTTCAACACTAACACAAGTGCGAAAAGTGTTTTTTCAACACTATCACAAGTGCAAAAAGTGTTTTTTCCACACTAATACAAGTGCAAAAGTGGTTTCCTGCACCAACACAAGTGTGAAAAGTGGATTTTCAACACTAACACAAGTGCGAAAAGTGGTTTTTCAACACTAACACAAGTGCGAAAAGTGGTTTTTCCACACTAATACAAGTGCAAAAGTGGTTTCCTGCACCAACACAAGTGCAAAAGTGGTTTTTCAACACTAACACAAGTGCAAAAAGTGGTTTTTCAACACTATCACAAGTGCAAAAAGTGTTTTTTCCACACTAATACAAGTGCAAAAGTGGTTTCCTGCACCAACACAAGTGCGAAAAGTGGTTTTTCAACACTAACACAAGTGCGAAAAGTGGTTTTTCAACACTAACACAAGTGCGAAAAGTGGTTTTTCAACACTATCACAAGTGCAAAAAGTGTTTTTTCCACACTAATACAAGTGCAAAAGTGGTTTCCTGCACCAACACAAGTGTGAAAAGTGGTTTTTCAACACTAACACGAGTGCGAAAAGTGGTTTTTCAACACCAACACAAGTGCGAAAAGTGGTTTTTCAACACTATCACAAGTGCAAAAAGTGTTTTTTCCACACTAATACAAGTGCAAAAGTGGTTTCCTGCACCAACACAAGTGCTAAAAGTGGTTTTTCAACACTAACACAAGTGCGAAAAGTGGTTTTTCAACACTATCACAAGTGCAAAAAGTGTTTTTTCCACACTAATACAAGTGCAAAAGTGGTTTCCTGCACCAACACAAGTGCGAAAAGTGGTTTTTCAACACTAACACAAGTGCGAAAAGTGGTTTTTCAACAATAACACAAGTGCGAAAAGTGCTTTTTCAACAATAACACAAGTGCGAAAAGTGGTTTTTCCACACTAATACAAGTGCAAAAGTGGTTTCCTGCACCAACACAAGTGCAAAAGTGGTTTCCTGCACCAACACATGTGCGAAAAGTGGTTTTTCAACACTAACACAAGTGCGAAAAGTGGTTTTTCAACACTATCACAAGTGCAAAAAGTGTTTTTTCCACACTAATACAAGTGCAAAAGTGGTGTCCTGCACCAACACAAGTGCGAAAAGTGGTTTTTCAACACTAACATAAGTGCGAAAAGTGGTTTTTCAACACTAACACAAGTGCGAAAAGTGGTTTTTCAACACTATCACAAGTGCAAAAAGTGTTTTTTCCACACTAATACAAGTGCAAAAGTGGTTTCCTGCACCAACACAAGTGCGAAAAGTGGTTTTTCAACACTAACACAAGTGCGAAAAGTGGTTTTTCAACACTAACACAAGTGCGAAAAGTGGTTTTTCAACACTATCACAAGTGCAAAAAGTGTTTTTTCCACACTAATACAAGTGCAAAAGTGGTTTCCTGCACCAACACAAGTGCGAAAAGTGGTTTTTCAACACTAACACAAGTGCGAAAAGTGGTTTTTCAACAATAACACAAGTGCGAAAAGTGCTTTTTCAACAATAACACAAGTGCGAAAAGTGGTTTTTCCACACTAATACAAGTGCAAAAGTGGTTTCCTGCACCAACACAAGTGCAAAAGTGGTTTCCTGCACCAACACAAGTGCGAAAAGTGGTTTTTCAACACTAACACAAGTGCGAAAAGTGGTTTTTCAACACTATCACAAGTGCAAAAAGTGTTTTTTCCACACTAATACAAGTGCAAAAGTGGTTTCCTGCACCAACACAAGTGCGAAAAGTGGTTTTTCAACACTAACACAAGTGCGAAAAGTGGTTTTTCAACACTAACACAAGTGCGAAAAGTCGTTTTTCAACACTATCACAAGTGCAAAAAGTGTTTTTTCCACACTAATACAAGTGCAAAAGTGGTTTCCTGCACCAACACAAGTGCGAAAAGTGGTTTTTCAACACTAACACGAGTGCGAAAAGTGGTTTTTCAACACTAACACAAGTGCGAAAAGTGGTTTTCCAACACTATCACAAGTGCAAAAAGTGTTTTTTCCACACTAATACAAGTGCAAAAGTGGTTTCCTGCACCAACACAAGTGCGAAAAGTGGTTTTTCAACACTAACACAAGTGCGAAAAGTGGTTTTTCAACAATAACACAAGTGCGAAAAGTGCTTTTTCAACAATAACACAAGTGCGAAAAGTGGTTTTTCCACACTAATACAAGTGCAAAGGTGGTTTCCTGCACCAACACAAGTGCAAAATTGGTTTCCTGCACCAACACAAGTGCGAAAAGTGGTTTCAACACTAACACAAGTGCGAAAAGTGGTTTTTCAACACTATCACAAGTGCAAAAAGTGTTTTTTCCACACTAATACAAGTGCAAAAGTGGTTTCCTGCACCAACACAAGTGCGAAAAGTGGTTTTTCAACACTAACACAAGTGCGAAAAGTGGTTTTTCAACACTAACACAAGTGCGAAAAGTGGTTTTTCAACACTATCACAAGTGCAAAAAGTGTTTTTTCCACACTAATACAAGTGCAAAAGTGGTTTCCTGCACCAACACAAGTGCGAAAAGTGGTTTTTCAACACTAACACGAGTGCGAAAAGTGGTTTTTCAACACTAACACAAGTGCGAAAAGTGGTTTTTCAACACTATCACAAGTGCAAAAAGTGTTTTTTCCACACTAATACAAGTGCAAAAGTGGTTTCCTGCACCAACACAAGTGCGAAAAGTGGTTTTTCAACACTATCACAAGTGCAAAAAGTGTTTTTTCCACACTAATACAAGTGCAAAAGTGGTTTCCTGCACCAACACAAGTGCGAAAAGTGGTTTTTCAACACTAACACAAGTGCGAAAAGTGGTTTTTCAACAATAACACAAGTGCGAAAAGTGCTTTTTCAACAATAACACAAGTGCGGAAAGTGGTTTTTCCACACTAATACAAGTGCAAAGGTGGTTTCCTGCACCAACACAAGTGCAAAAGTGGTTTCTTGCACCAACACAAGTGCGAAAAGTGGTTTTTCAACACTAACACAAGTGCAAAAAGTGGTTTTTCAACACTATCACAAGTGCAAAAAGTGTTTTTTTCCACACTAATACAAGTGCAAAAGTGGTTTTTCAACAATAACACAAGTGCGAAAAGTGCTTTTTCAACAATAACACAAGTGCGAAAAGTGGTTTTTCCACACTAATACAAGTGCAAAGGTGGTTTCCTGCACCAACACAAGTGCAAAAGTGGTTTCTTGCACCAACACAAGTGCGAAAAGTGGTTTTTCAACACTAACACAAGTGCAAAAAGTGGTTTTTCAACACTATCACAAGTGCAAAAAGTGTTTTTTCCACACTAATACAAGTGCAAAAGTGGTTTCCTGCACCAACACAAGTGCGAAAAGTGGTTTTTCAACACTAACACAAGTGCGAAAAGTGGTTTTTCAACACTAACACAAGTGCGAAAAGTGGTTTTTCCACACTAACACAAGTGCGAAAAGTGGTTTTTCAACACTAACACAAGTGCGAAAAGTGGTTTTTCAACACTAACACAAGTGCTAAAAGTGGTTTTTCAACACTATCACAAGTGCAAAAAGTGTTTTTTCCACACTAATACAAGTGCAAAAGTGGTTTCCTGCACCAACACAAGTGCGAAAAGTGGTTTTTTCAACACTAACACAAGTGCGAAAAGTGGTTTTTCAACACTAACACAAGTGCGAAAAGTGTTTCTTCCACACTAATACAAGTGCAAAAGTGGTTTCCTGCACCAACCCAAGTGCGAAAAGTGGTTTTTCAACACTAACACAAGTGCGAAAAGTGGTTTTTCAACACTATCACAAGTGCAAAAAGTGTTTTTTCCACACTAATACAAGTGCAAAAGTGGTTTCCTGCACCAACACAAGTGCGAAAAGTGGTTTTTCAACACTAACACAAGTGCGAAAAGTGGTTTTTCAACACTAACACAAGTGCGAAAAGTGGTTTTTCTACACTATTACAAGTGCAAAAAGTGTTTTTTCCACACTAATACAAGTGCAAAAGTGGTTTCCTGCACCAACACAAGTGCGAAAAGTGGTTTTTCAACACTAACACGAGTGCGAAAAGTGGTTTTTCAACACTAACACAAGTGCGAAAAGTGGTTTTTCAACACTATCACAAGTGCAAAAAGTGTTTTTTCCACACTAATACAAGTGCAAAAGTGGTTTCCTGCACCAACACAAGTGCGAAAAGTGGTTTTTCAACACTAACACAAGTGCGAAAAGTGGTTTTTCAACACTAACACAAGTGCGAAAAGTGGTTTTTCAACACTATCACAAGTGCAAAAAGTGTTTTTTCCACACTAATAGAAGTACAAAAGTGGTTTCCTGCACCAACACAAGTGCGAAAAGTGGTTTTTCAACACTAACACAAGTGCGAAAAGTGGTTTTTCAACAATAACACAAGTGCGAAAAGTGCTTTTTCAACAATAACACAAGTGCGAAAAGTGGTTTTTCCACACTAATTCAAGTGCAAAGGTGGTTTCCTGCACCAACACAAGTGCGAAAAGTGGTTTTTCAACAGTAACACAAGTGCGAAAAGTGGTTTTTCAACACTAACACAAGTGCGAAAAGTGGTTTTTCAACACTATCACAAGTGCAAAATTGTTTTTTCCACACTAATACAAGTGCAAAAGTGGTTTCCTGCACCAACACAAGTGCGAAAAGTGGTTTTTCAACACTAACACAAGTGCGAAAAGTGTTTTTTCAACACTATCACAAGTGCAAAAAGTGTTTTTTCCACACTAATACAAGTGCAAAAGTGGTTTCCTGCACCAACACAAGTGTGAAAAGTGGATTTTCAACACTAACACAAGTGCGAAAAGTGGTTTTTCAACACTAACACAAGTGCGAAAAGTGGTTTTTCCACACTAATACAAGTGCAAAAGTGGTTTCCTGCACCAACACAAGTGCAAAAGTGGTTTTTCAACACTAACACAAGTGCAAAAAGTGGTTTTTCAACACTATCACAAGTGCAAAAAGTGTTTTTTCCACACTAATACAAGTGCAAAAGTGGTTTCCTGCACCAACACAAGTGCGAAAAGTGGTTTTTCAACACTAACACAAGTGCGAAAAGTGGTTTTTCAACACTAACACAAGTGCGAAAAGTGGTTTTTCAACACTATCACAAGTGCAAAAAGTGTTTTTTCCACACTAATGCAAGTGCAAAAGTGGTTTCCTGCACCAACACAAGTGTGAAAAGTGGTTTTTCAACACTAACACGAGTGCGAAAAGTGGTTTTTCAACACTAACACAAGTGCGAAAAGTGGTTTTTCAACACTATCACAAGTGCAAAAAGTGTTTTTTCCACACTAATACAAGTGCAAAAGTGGTTTCCTGCACCAACACAAGTGCTAAAAGTGGTTTTTCAACACTAACACAAGTGCGAAAAGTGGTTTTTCAACACTATCACAAGTGCAAAAAGTGTTTTTTCCACACTAATACAAGTGCAAAAGTGGTTTCCTGCACCAACACAAGTGCGAAAAGTGGTTTTTCAACACTAACACAAGTGCGAAAAGTGGTTTTTCAACAATAACACAAGTGTGAAAAGTGCTTTTTCAACAATAACACAAGTGCGAAAAGTGGTTTTTCCACACTAATACAAGTGCAAAAGTGGTTTCCTGCACCAACACAAGTGCAAAAGTGGTTTCCTGCACCAACACATGTGCGAAAAGTGGTTTTTCAACACTAACACAAGTGCGAAAAGTGGTTTTTCAACACTATCACAAGTGCAAAAAGTGTTTTTTCCACACTAATACAAGTGCAAAAGTGGTGTCCTGCACCAACACAAGTGCGAAAAGTGGTTTTTCAACACTAACATAAGTGCGAAAAGTGGTTTTTCAACACTAACACAAGTGCGAAAAGTGGTTTTTCAACACTATTGTTGTGGAAAACCATTCAGGTCCGCACAACTTTTAGTCCAACGGTTTGGTTTAATTGCATTTAGATCATCAGATCATTCCTGTAAGTAGAAATACACAATAAGCATACGATGCGACATCTCATAAAGCCATTCATATCAGTCAATGCAAGCAAGCTAGATATTCTATAAAGGCGTACCATTAACGAGGCTACCGATGTAACATGTCACAAGGGAGAAGTCTCGGAGCACTGACACAGCAACGGGTCTTATAGTCACGCCCCTAGTGGGGACAACAATGACAGCGAGCAGCGAGCATCCCCACCCGGGTTCAGTACGGATACGATTTCACTACATTCACCCCCCGTCAGAATTATACGGCCGCGTGGCTAAAAGCGAGTGAGCGTCAGCATGGGCGCGGAGTATTAGTCGGCCCAACCGTAGCGGGCCGGGCGGCGAATTTCTCTGCCAGCACGCGTTCGAAATTCCCCGGGTACGGCGTCTCGTAACCCTGTATCCCCGGTGTCAGAGGCGCCAACAGGGTCGGGTGATGAAGGGGGTAACGCCAAGTCGTCGGACCCGGGCAGTCTCGACGGGGGGAGGGTCGGTGGACTGTCGGCGATGGGAGCGTCGGGAGAGGTCATAGTCTCATAGACGGGTTCGACTGGTTCGTCCGATTCCCTACTAAGGTCGTCGACCCCGCAAGGGGCAAGATGACGAACGGAGACAGTAGTCTCACGACCATCAGACGTCATCACACGAGCATGCTCAGGATTAGCCTGGAGAATCTGCACTTTGTCCACAAGGGGGTCGTACTTGCTCGCGCGAACTGCCCGTTTAAGGTAGGCCGGCCCGGGCCCAGCGAGCCAACTGGGCAAAGACCGTATACACCCCAAGCTCCTGGGGTGGTGGAAAAGACGCTCGTGGGGAGTTTGGTTAGTTGCCGTACTCAGGAGTGCCCGGATTGAGTTCAACGCCGCAGGTAGCGACCAAGCCCATTTATCGAGGCCCCGGCCGTGGGTCCGGAGATGGAGCATGACGGCCCTCCAGATAATCCCGTTGAAGCGTTCGATCTGCCCATTAGCCTGGGGTCTATACGGCGTGGTGTAACTAGACGCAACGTTGTTTTGGAGCAGATAGCCGCGCACCTCCTGAGACAAGAAGACTGCACCCCGGTCGGTATGGACATAGGCCGGGTAACCGAACATTGAGAACAAGTTCTGTAAGCAACGCATCACCGTGGCAGCAGTCATGTCCGCGCACATATAAGCAAAGGGGAATCGTGAGTACTCATCAACGATAGTGAGCAGATAGCGAGAGCCGCTCGACACCGGCAAAGGGCCCTTGAAATCCATCGCCAAGCGTTCCCACGGGCGTGTAGCCTTCACCAGAGTCCCCATAGGGGGGTTATAGAAACGCGGTTTGATTTCCGCGCAGATAGCGCAGTCGCGACAGATACGGCGGATATCGTCAATCGAGTAAGGGAGATTCCCACTCCGCACGAAATGAGCGAAACGCGTTACGCCGGGATGGCCCGCAGTAGCATGCAGCACCCGTAGGCCCTCCAACGAGGTGATACCAGCACATGTAGTGGGGCGCGATAAGGCATCGGCGGCCTGGTTATCCTTCCCTGGGCGATATTTGATGGTGTAACAGAAGTCGGCGAGTTCGATACGCCAGCGAGTGATTTTCTCGTTCTTAATGCGCTGGGCGTGTAAGGTGTCGTACATGAACGCAACGCTTTGCTGGTCCGTGATGATTTGGAAGCTCCGCCCGAGTAGGTACGGGCGCCATCGCCGAATAGACTCGACGATCGCATACGCTTCCTTTTCAACGGACGAGTGCCGCCGCTCAGCGGAGGTAAGAGTCCGTGAAAAGAAAGCCACGGGACGTCCCCCTTGGGAGAGGGTCGCCGCGATGGCCTGATCCGAGGCGTCACTTTCGAGGACGAACGAGCCGCTCTCGTCAATGGTTGCTACGGCGGCTCGGGCGATGTCGGTCTTAAGTCCTTCAAAGGCCGTCAATGCGGCCGAACTCAGGGGAAAGGTGTCGCAGGCCACAAGGGGGCGAAGTTTCGCGGAGAAATTTTGCACCCATTTGGAGTAATGGGCGAACAGCCCAAGGGCGCGTTTCAGGGAAGCCCGATCGCAGGGAGGGGCCATGTCGAGCAAAGGTCGCAGACGTTCCTTATCCGGAGAGACAGAGCCATGGGTCACGGTGTACCCCAGAAGATCTATGGTGCGTAGGGAGTATCGGCACTTATCCTCGTTCATAGTTAAGTGATACCGTTGCGCGACCTCAAGGAAGCGCTTCAGATTAGCGTCATGGTGCCCTTGGTCATATCCACAAACCGTAAGGTTATCGAGGTAGACGAAAACATCGGTTAAGTGCTCCCGCGCAACGAGGTCATCCATGGCCCTCTGGAAACAAGCGACCCCGTTCGTCACCCCAAAGGGCAATCGTGTAAATTGGTACAACCGCTGCCCCGACTCGAAAGCGGTATAGATACGATCCGCCCTAGAGATAGGGATCTGGTGGTACGCACTACGGAGATCGAGAGTACTATAGACCGAATACTGGGACACCTGTTGCACTAGCGCGTCCATCCCCGGAAGGGGGTAGGCGTCCAGCTGTGTAAAGCGGTTAATCGTTTGGGAATAGTCGATTACCATGCGTTTGCGATGGGCCTCACTGCGCACCACTAAGACCTGGGCACGCCACGGCGACCTACTAGGTTCTATGATGCCGTCTTTCAAGAGCTGAGTCGTTTCGTCCGCAATGAATTGCATGTCCGCGCGAGAGTAGCGTCTCGATTTTACCGCGACAGGGGTACAGTCGGAGGTTAGATTGGGGAACAGCGAAAGCGGACGGACGTCCATTTGCGCTAGGGCGCACACCGTTAGCGCGTCGTCCGCCCCCACAACAAGAGTGTCAGGCCCACCGAACTCCATTACCAGACGTCCATGCAGCTTAAGAAAATCGTGTCCTAGCAGAATATCAGCACATAATGCGGGTAAAACCATAAGGTGTACATCAGGGAAAACCCGTCCCTTTAGCACTAGTTTCAATCGGCATTCCCCTTTTGTGCTAAGCCGGAGTCCCTGGGAAGCCATGAAGATCCGTCGTGTAGACCGCCCGATCCGCCATCCATGCCTGAGCACAAGTCGCTGGTCGATAAAACTATCCGTAGATCCGGTGTCCACCAAGGCCTGAACACAATGGCCCTCAACCATAAGGGGAATAAGGGCTTGAGCCAGGCCAGACGAGGCAGCTGGGAGCGGGACTGAGCCCCCCGAATGGGTCGGACCAGCCTCGCGGGTGGATCCTACACCAGCAGCAGTTTTGCGATCGTGGCCGGAGTCTGCGTTGACCATGGGGAATCCATGATCGTCATCAGAGGGCTTTCCCCAGCATTCCGGTGTTTCGCGATTCAAAATCCGATGAGAAAAGGCCTCAGTAGTATTTGACATCGCCTTTTGACACTCCTGGCAGATAAAGGCTTCCGTTGTAGCCGAAATCGCCTTTTTCGTTTGGTCGCTTTGACAAAAGGCTTCCGTAGTATTCGAAATCGCCTTTTTCGTTTGGTCGCTTTGACAAAAGGCTTCCGTAGTAGTATTCGAAATCGCCTTTTTCGTTTGGTCGCTTTGACAAAAGGCTTCCGTAGTATTCGAAAGCTGTTTCTTCCCTTGCGTGGCTCGAGGTTTGGCCAAGGACGCGGCCTTTGTCCCCGATGGAGAATGAGACGGTGGTGGCTTTCCGGTGGCGCCAGTCAAGGTTGTCTGAGCGCCCAGCGGGCCGCAGAGAGGGGCCCTCCCCTTCGAAGACGGGTAAGGCGCTGGGCTCGTGGGTTCTGCTACAAGCCCGTTCAAGGTTGCCGCGCCTGCGCGACCGCGGCTGCGCGAGTCGAAGGGCCGCGAGCCGCGTGCCGATTTCTTGCACACTTTCGCGTAATGTCCCTTTAGCGAGCACAAATGGCAAATAGCGTCACGTGCCGGACACACGACTCGGGCATGACGAGGCCCTCCACAAAAAAAACATGCGGCCCCGCGCAAGGCCTTGGGTCTGCTGGTCGTAACGGCAGCTGTCAGGGTAGGGTCATCCTCCGGAGCATCCCGGAGTTCAGCAGGCGGATCCACGTCCTCGTCAGTGGTCCTCTCCGGCCGGGCGTGTAGTGAGGTGCCCGCCAAAAGGCGCGTGCGATCATAGGCGTTCGATTGCATCCGCGCTTCGGTATACACCGTCGCTTGCTCAACCGCCGTAGCGAAGTTCAGGTCGGTCTTCTCCAAGAGTTTGAGACGTAGTTCCTGAGAGGAGACCCCTGCTATGAAGGCATCTAAAAGTCGATCATCTTTAGCCTGCTCGGGAGTCCGTGGCTGGGCGCTGTCCAGCATGAGCTGCCGGAGCTCCTGGGCGTAATGATCCATGGGCTCGTTGGGTTGCTGCCGTCGCGTCTGCAGCAAATAACGCGCATACACAGGGCTTTTTTCTTTTATATAAAGCCGCTTGAGCTCCGCGACGGTAAGATCATACGTCGTGCATTGAGCGACCGCGTGGTAGACCTGGTAGTCGATTTTTGAGTGTAATATTGCCAGCTTCGCGGCAGGCGTCGGAGCGGTATCAGGCTCATTAAAGAGATGCTCCAGTTGCTTGAGCCAGTGCTTGAGTTGCAAGCCTCCGTCCGTGGCTTGTGGGTCGGCGCTGAAAATGGACACCGTCAACGTCTTGTTGCCAGCCATGTCAGCAGATCATAAATGCAATTAAGTGTTGTGGAAAACCATTCAGGTCCGCACAACTTTTAGTCCAACGGTTTGGTTTAATTGCATTTAGATCATCAGATCATTCCTGTAAGTAGAAATACACAATAAGCATACGATGCGACATCTCATAAAGCCATTCATATCAGTCAATGCAAGCAAGCTAGATATTCTATAAAGGCGTACCATTAACGAGGCTACCGATGTAACATGTCACAAGGGAGAAGTCTCGGAGCACTGACACAGCAACGGGTCTTATAGTCACGCCCCTAGTGGGGACAACAATGACAGCGAGCAGCGAGCATCCCCACCCGGGTTCAGTACGGATACGATTTCACTACAACTATCACAAGTGCAAAAAGTGTTTTTTCCACACTAATACAAGTGCAAAAGTGGTTTCCTGCACCAACACAAGTGCGAAAAGTGGTTTTTCAACACTAACACAAGTGCGAAAAGTGGTTTTTCAACACTAACACAAGTGCGAAAAGTGGTTTTTCAACACTATCACAAGTGCAAAAAGTGTTTTTTCCACACTAATACAAGTGCAAAAGTGGTTTCCTGCACCAACACAAGTGCGAAAAGTGGTTTTTCAACACTAACACAAGTGCGAAAAGTGGTTTTTCAACAATAACACAAGTGCGAAAAGTGCTTTTTCAACAATAACACAAGTGCGAAAAGTGGTTTTTCCACACTAATACAAGTGCAAAAGTGGTTTCCTGCACCAACACAAGTGCAAAAGTGGTTTCCTGCACCAACACAAGTGCGAAAAGTGGTTTTTCAACACTAACACAAGTGCGAAAAGTGGTTTTTCAACACTATCACAAGTGCAAAAAGTGTTTTTTCCACACTAATACAAGTGCAAAAGTGGTTTCCTGCACCAACACAAGTGCGAAAAGTGGTTTTTCAACACTAACACAAGTGCGAAAAGTGGTTTTTCAACACTAACACAAGTGCGATGGTTTTTCAACACTATCACAAGTGCAAAAAGTGTTTTTTCCACACTAATACAAGTGCAAAAGTGGTTTCCTGCACCAACACAAGTGCGAAAAGTGGTTTTTCAACACTAACACGAGTGCGAAAAGTGGTTTTTCAACACTAACACAAGTGCGAAAAGTGGTTTTCCAACACTATCACAAGTGCAAAAAGTGTTTTTTCCACACTAATACAAGTGCAAAAGTGGTTTCCTGCACCAACACAAGTGCGAAAAGTGGTTTTTCAACACTAACACAAGTGCGAAAAGTGGTTTTTCAACAATAACACAAGTGCGAAAAGTGCTTTTTCAACAATAACACAAGTGCGAAAAGTGGTTTTTCCACACTAATACAAGTGCAAAGGTGGTTTCCTGCACCAACACAAGTGCAAAATTGGTTTCCTGCACCAACACAAGTGCGAAAAGTGGTTTTTCAACACTAACACAAGTGCGAAAAGTGGTTTTTCAACACTATCACAAGTGCAAAAAGTGTTTTTTCCACACTAATACAAGTGCAAAAGTGGTTTCCTGCACCAACACAAGTGCGAAAAGTGGTTTTTCAACACTAACACAAGTGCGAAAAGTGGTTTTTCAACACTAACACAAGTGCGAAAAGTGGTTTTTCAACACTATCACAAGTGCAAAAAGTGTTTTTTCCACACTAATACAAGTGCAAAAGTGGTTTCCTGCACCAACACAAGTGCGAAAAGTGGTTTTTCAACACTAACACGAGTGCGAAAAGTGGTTTTTCAACACTAACACAAGTGCGAAAAGTGGTTTTTCAACACTATCACAAGTGCAAAAAGTGTTTTTTCCACACTAATACAAGTGCAAAAGTGGTTTCCTGCACCAACACAAGTGCGAAAAGTGGTTTTTCAACACTATCACAAGTGCAAAAAGTGTTTTTTCCACACTAATACAAGTGCAAAAGTGGTTTCCTGCACCAACACAAGTGCGAAAAGTGGTTTTTCAACACTAACACAAGTGCGAAAAGTGGTTTTTCAACAATAACACAAGTGCGAAAAGTGCTTTTTCAACAATAACACAAGTGCGGAAAGTGGTTTTTCCACACTAATACAAGTGCAAAGGTGGTTTCCTGCACCAACACAAGTGCAAAAGTGGTTTCTTGCACCAACACAAGTGCGAAAAGTGGTTTTTCAACACTAACACAAGTGCAAAAAGTGGTTTTTCAACACTATCACAAGTGCAAAAAGTGTTTTTTCCACACTAATACAAGTGCAAAAGTGGTTTCCTGCACCAACACAAGTGCGAAAAGTGGTTTTTCAACACTAACACAAGTGCGAAAAATGGTTTTTCAACACTAACACAAGTGCGAAAAGTGGTTTTTCCACACTAATACAAGTGCAAAAGTGGTTTCCTGCACCAACACAAGTGCGAAAAGTGGTTTTTCAACACTAACACAAGTGCTAAAAGTGGTTTTTCAACACTATCACAAGTGCAAAAAGTGTTTTTTCCACACTAATACAAGTGCAAAAGTGGTTTCCTGCACCAACACAAGTGCGAAAAGTGGTTTTTCAACACTAACACAAGTGCAAAAAGTGGTTTTTCAACACTAACACAAGTGCTAAAAGTGTTTCTTCCACACTAATACAAGTGCAAAACTGGTTTCCTGCACCAACACAAGTGCGAAAAGTGGTTTTTCAACACTAACACAAGTGCGAAAAGTGGTTTTTCAACACTATCACAAGTGCAAAAAGTGTTTTTTCCACACTAATACATGTGCAAAAGTGGTTTCCTGCACCAACACAAGTGCGAAAAGTGGTTTTTCAACACTAACACAAGTGCGAAAAGTGGTTTTTCAACACTAACACAAGTGTGAAAAGTGGTTTTTCTACACTATCACAAGTGCAAAAAGTGTTTTGTCCACACTAATACAAGTGCAAAAGTGGTTTCCTGCACCAACACAAGTGCGAGAGGTGGTTTTTCAACACTAACACGAGTGCGAAAAGTGGTTTTTCAACACTAACACAAGTGCGAAAAGTGGTTTTTCAACACTATCACAAGTGCAAAAAGTGTTTTTTCCACACTAATACAAGTGCAAAAGTGGTTTCCTGCACCAACACAAGTGCGAAAAGTGGTTTTTCAACACTAACACAAGTGCGAAAAGTGGTTTTTCAACACTATCACAAGTGCAAAAAGTGTTTTTTCCACACTAATAGAAGTACAAAAGTGGTTTCCTGCACCAACACAAGTGCGAAAAGTGGTTTTTCAACACTAACACAAGTGCGAAAAGTGGTTTTTCAACACTATCACAAGTGCAAAAAGTGTTTTTTCCACACTAATACAAGTGCAAAAGTGGTGTCCTGCACCAACACAAGTGCGAAAAGTGGTTTTTCAACACTAACATAAGTGCGAAAAGTGGTTTTTCAACACTAACACAAGTGCGAAAAGTGGTTTTTCAACACTATCACAAGTGCAAAAAGTGTTTTTTCCACACTAATACAAGTGCAAAAGTGGTTTCCTGCACCAACACAAGTGCGAAAAGTGGTTTTTCAACACTAACACAAGTGCGAAAAGTGGTTTTTCAACACTAACACAAGTGCGAAAAGTGGTTTTTCAACACTATCACAAGTGCAAAAAGTGTTTTTTCCACACTAATACAAGTGCAAAAGTGGTTTCCTGCACCAACACAAGTGCGAAAAGTGGTTTTTCAACACTAACACAAGTGCGAAAAGTGGTTTTTCAACAATAACACAAGTGCGAAAAGTGCTTTTTCAACAATAACACAAGTGCGAAAAGTGCTTTTTCAACAATAACACAAGTGCGAAAAGTGGTTTTTCCACACTAATACAAGTGCAAAAGTGGTTTCCTGCACCAACACAAGTGCAAAAGTGGTTTCCTGCACCAACACAAGTGCGAAAAGTGGTTTTTCAACACTAACACAGGTGCGAAAAGTGGTTTTTCAACACTATCACAAGTGCAAAAAGTGTTTTTTCCACACTAATACAAGTGCAAAAGTGGTTTCCTGCACCAACACAAGTGCGAAAAGTGGTTTTTCAACACTAACACAAGTGCGAAAAGTGGTTTTTCAACACTAACACAAGTGCGAAAAGTGGTTTTTCAACACTATCACAAGTGCAAAAAGTGTTTTTTCCACACTAATACAAGTGCAAAAGTGGTTTCCTGCACCAACACAAGTGCGAAAAGTGGTTTTTCAACACTAACACGAGTGCGAAAAGTGGTTTTTCAACACTAACACAAGTGCGAAAAGTGGTTTTCCAACACTATCACAAGTGCAAAAAGTGTTTTTTCCACACTAATACAAGTGCAAAAGTGGTTTCCTGCACCAACACAAGTGCGAAAAGTGGTTTTTCAACACTATCACAAGTGCAAAAAGTGTTTTTTCCACACTAATACAAGTACAAAAGTGGTTTCCTGCACCAACACAAGTGCGAAAAGTGGTTTTTCAACACTAACACAAGTGCGAAAAGTGGTTTTTCAACAATAACACAAGTGCGAAAAGTGCTTTTTCAACAATAACACAAGTGCGAAAAGTGGTTTTTCCACACTAATACAAGTGCAAAGGTGGTTTCCTGCACCAACACAAGTGCAAAAGTGGTTTCTTGCACCAACACAAGTGCGAAAAGTGGTTTTTCAACACTAACACAAGTGCAAAAAGTGGTTTTTCAACACTATCACAAGTGCAAAAAGTGTTTTTTCCACACTAATACAAGTGCAAAAGTGGTTTCCTGCACCAACACAAGTGCGAAAAGTGGTTTTTCAACACTAACACAAGTGCGAAAAGTGGTTTTTCAACACTAACACAAGTGCGAAAAGTGGTTTTTCCACACTAATACAAGTGCAAAAGTGGTTTCCTGCACCAACACAAGTGCGAAAAGTGGTTTTTCAACACTAACACAAGTGCTAAAAGTGGTTTTTCAACACTATCACAAGTGCAAAAAGTGTTTTTTCCACACTAATACAAGTGCAAAAGTGGTTTCCTGCACCAACACAAGTGCGAAAAGTGGTTTTTCAACACTAACACAAGTGCGAAAAGTGGTTTTTCAACACTAACACAAGTGCGAAAAGTGTTTCTTCCACACTAATACAAGTGCAAAAGTGGTTTCCTGCACCAACCCAAGTGCGAAAAGTGGTTTTTCAACACTAACACAAGTGCGAAAAGTGGTTTTTCAACACTATCACAAGTGCAAAAAGTGTTTTTTCCACACTAATACAAGTGCAAAAGTGGTTTCCTGCACCAACACAAGTGCGAAAAGTGGTTTTTCAACACTAACACAAGTGCGAAAAGTGGTTTTTCAACACTAACACAAGTGCGAAAAGTGGTTTTTCTACACTATCACAAGTGCAAAAAGTGTTTTTTCCACACTAATACAAGTGCAAAAGTGGTTTCCTGCACCAACACAAGTGCGAAAAGTGGTTTTTCAACACTAACACGAGTGCGAAAAGTGGTTTTTCAACACTAACACAAGTGCGAAAAGTGGTTTTTCAACACTATCACAAGTGCAAAAAGTGTTTTTTCCACACTAATACAAGTGCAAAAGTGGTTTCCTGCACCAACACAAGTGCGAAAAGTGGTTTTTCAACACTAACACAAGTGCGAAAAGTGGTTTTTCAACACTAACACAAGTGCGAAAAGTGGTTTTTCAACACTATCACAAGTGCAAAAAGTGTTTTTTCCACACTAATAGAAGTACAAAAGTGGTTTCCTGCACCAACACAAGTGCGAAAAGTGGTTTTTCAACACTAACACAAGTGCGAAAAGTGGTTTTTCAACAATAACACAAGTGCGAAAAGTGCTTTTTCAACAATAACACAAGTGCGAAAAGTGGTTTTTCCACACTAATTCAAGTGCAAAGGTGGTTTCCTGCACCAACACAAGTGCGAAAAGTGGTTTTTCAACAGTAACACAAGTGCGAAAAGTGGTTTTTCAACACTAACACAAGTGCGAAAAGTGGTTTTTCAACACTATCACAAGTGCAAAATTGTTTTTTCCACACTAATACAAGTGCAAAAGTGGTTTCCTGCACCAACACAAGTGCGAAAAGTGGTTTTTCAACACTAACACAAGTGCGAAAAGTGTTTTTTCAACACTATCACAAGTGCAAAAAGTGTTTTTTCCACACTAATACAAGTGCAAAAGTGGTTTCCTGCACCAACACAAGTGTGAAAAGTGGATTTTCAACACTAACACAAGTGCGAAAAGTGGTTTTTCAACACTAACACAAGTGCGAAAAGTGGTTTTTCCACACTAATACAAGTGCAAAAGTGGTTTCCTGCACCAACACAAGTGCAAAAGTGGTTTTTCAACACTAACACAAGTGCAAAAAGTGGTTTTTCAACACTATCACAAGTGCAAAAAGTGTTTTTTCCACACTAATACAAGTGCAAAAGTGGTTTCCTGCACCAACACAAGTGCGAAAAGTGGTTTTTCAACACTAACACAAGTGCGAAAAGTGGTTTTTCAACACTAACACAAGTGCGAAAAGTGGTTTTTCAACACTATCACAAGTGCAAAAAGTGTTTTTTCCACACTAATACAAGTGCAAAAGTGGTTTCCTGCACCAACACAAGTGTGAAAAGTGGTTTTTCAACACTAACACGAGTGCGAAAAGTGGTTTTTCAACACTAACACAAGTGCGAAAAGTGGTTTTTCAACACTATCACAAGTGCAAAAAGTGTTTTTTCCACACTAATACAAGTGCAAAAGTGGTTTCCTGCACCAACACAAGTGCTAAAAGTGGTTTCCTGCACCAACACATGTGCGAAAAGTGGTTTTTCAACACTAACACAAGTGCGAAAAGTTGTTTTTCAACACTATCACAAGTGCAAAAAGTGTTTTTTTCCACACTAATACAAGTGCAAAAGTGGTGTCCTGCACCAACACAAGTGCGAAAAGTGGTTTTTCAACACTAACATAAGTGCGAAAAGTGGTTTTTCAACACTAACACAAGTGCGAAAAGTGGTTTTTCAACACTATCACAAGTGCAAAAAGTGTTTTTTCCACACTAATACAAGTGCAAAAGTGGTTTCCTGCACCAACACAAGTGCGAAAAGTGGTTTTTCAACACTAACACAAGTGCGAAAAGTGGTTTTTCAACACTAACACAAGTGCGAAAAGTGGTTTTTCAACACTATCACAAGTGCAAAAAGTGTTTTTTCCACACTAATACAAGTGCAAAAGTGGTTTCCTGCACCAACACAAGTGCGAAAAGTGGTTTTTCAACACTAACACAAGTGCGAAAAGTGGTTTTTCAACAATAACACAAGTGCGAAAAGTGCTTTTTCAACAATAACACAAGTGCGAAAAGTGGTTTTTCCACACTAATACAAGTGCAAAAGTGGTTTCCTGCACCAACACAAGTGCGAAAAGTGGTTTTTCAACACTAACACAAGTGCGAAAAGTGGTTTTTCAACACTATCACAAGTGCAAAAAGTGTTTTTTCCACACTAATACAAGTGCAAAAGTGGTTTCCTGCACCAACACAAGTGCGAAAAGTGGTTTTTCAACACTAACACAAGTGCGAAAAGTGGTTTTTCAACACTAACACAAGTGCGAAAAGTGGTTTTTCAACACTATCACAAGTGCAAAAAGTGTTTTTTCCACACTAATACAAGTGCAAAAGTGGTTTCCTGCACCAACACAAGTGCGAAAAGTGGTTTTTCAACACTAACACGAGTGCGAAAAGTGGTTTTTCAACACTAACACAAGTGCGAAAAGTGGTTTTCCAACACTATCACAAGTGCAAAAAGTGTTTTTTCCACACTAATACAAGTGCAAAAGTGGTTTCCTGCACCAACACAAGTGCGAAAAGTGGTTTTTCAACACTAACACAAGTGCGAAAAGTGGTTTTTCAACAATAACACAAGTGCGAAAAGTGCTTTTTCAACAATAACACAAGTGCGAAAAGTGGTTTTTCCACACTAATACAAGTGCAAAGGTGGTTTCCTGCACCAACACAAGTGCAAAATTGGTTTCCTGCACCAACACAAGTGCGAAAAGTGGTTTTTCAACACTAACACAAGTGCGAAAAGTGGTTTTTCAACACTATCACAAGTGCAAAAAGTGTTTTTTCCACACTAATACAAGTGCAAAAGTGGTTTCCTGCACCAACACAAGTGCGAAAAGTGGTTTTTCAACACTAACACAAGTGCGAAAAGTGGTTTTTCAACACTAACACAAGTGCGAAAAGTGGTTTTTCAACACTATCACAAGTGCAAAAAGTGTTTTTTCCACACTAATACAAGTGCAAAAGTGGTTTCCTGCACCAACACAAGTGCGAAAAGTGGTTTTTCAACACTAACACGAGTGCGAAAAGTGGTTTTTCAACACTAACACAAGTGCGAAAAGTGGTTTTTCAACACTATCACAAGTGCAAAAAGTGTTTTTTCCACACTAATACAAGTGCAAAAGTGGTTTCCTGCACCAACACAAGTGCGAAAAGTGGTTTTTCAACACTATCACAAGTGCAAAAAGTGTTTTTTCCACACTAATACAAGTGCAAAAGTGGTTTCCTGCACCAACACAAGTGCGAAAAGTGGTTTTTCAACACTAACACAAGTGCGAAAAGTGGTTTTTCAACAATAACACAAGTGCGAAAAGTGGTTTTCCAACACTATCACAAGTGCAAAAAGTGTTTTTTCCACACTAATACAAGTGCAAAAGTGGTTTCCTGCACCAACACAAGTGCGAAAAGTGGTTTTTCAACACTAACACAAGTGCGAAAAGTGGTTTTTCAACAATAACACAAGTGCGAAAAGTGCTTTTTCAACAATAACACAAGTGCGAAAAGTGGTTTTTCCACACTAATACAAGTGCAAAGGTGGTTTCCTGCACCAACACAAGTGCAAAATTGGTTTCCTGCACCAACACAAGTGCGAAAAGTGGTTTTTCAACACTAACACAAGTGCGAAAAGTGGTTTTTCAACACTATCACAAGTGCAAAAAGTGTTTTTTCCACACTAATACAAGTGCAAAAGTGGTTTCCTGCACCAACACAAGTGCGAAAAGTGGTTTTTCAACACTAACACAAGTGCGAAAAGTGGTTTTTCAACACTAACACAAGTGCGAAAAGTGGTTTTTCAACACTATCACAAGTGCAAAAAGTGTTTTTTCCACACTAATACAAGTGCAAAAGTGGTTTCCTGCACCAACACAAGTGCGAAAAGTGGTTTTTCAACACTAACACGAGTGCGAAAAGTGGTTTTTCAACACTAACACAAGTGCGAAAAGTGGTTTTTCAACACTATCACAAGTGCAAAAAGTGTTTTTTCCACACTAATACAAGTGCAAAAGTGGTTTCCTGCACCAACACAAGTGCGAAAAGTGGTTTTTCAACACTAACACAAGTGCGAAAAGTGGTTTTTCAACAATAACACAAGTGCGAAAAGTGCTTTTTCAACAATAACACAAGTGCGAAAAGTGGTTTTTCCACACTAATACAAGTGCAAAAGTGGTTTCCTGCACCAACACAAGTGCAAAAGTGGTTTCCTGCACCAACACAAGTGCGAAAAGTGGTTTTTCAACACTAACACAAGTGCGAAAAGTGGTTTTTCAACACTATCACAAGTGCAAAAAGTGTTTTTTCCACACTAATACAAGTGCAAAAGTGGTTTCCTGCACCAACACAAGTGCGAAAAGTGGTTTTTCAACACTAACACAAGTGCGAAAAGTGGTTTTTCAACACTAACACAAGTGCGAAAAGTGGTTTTTCAACACTATCACAAGTGCAAAAAGTGTTTTTTCCACACTAATACAAGTGCAAAAGTGGTTTCCTGCACCAACACAAGTGCGAAAAGTGGTTTTTCAACACTAACACGAGTGCGAAAAGTGGTTTTTCAACACTAACACAAGTGCGAAAAGTGGTTTTCCAACACTATCACAAGTGCAAAAAGTGTTTTTTCCACACTAATACAAGTGCAAAAGTGGTTTCCTGCACCAACACAAGTGCGAAAAGTGGTTTTTCAACACTAACACAAGTGCGAAAAGTGGTTTTTCAACAATAACACAAGTGCGAAAAGTGCTTTTTCAACAATAACACAAGTGCGAAAAGTGGTTTTTCCACACTAATACAAGTGCAAAGGTGGTTTCCTGCACCAACACAAGTGCAAAATTGGTTTCCTGCACCAACACAAGTGCGAAAAGTGGTTTTTCAACACTAACACAAGTGCGAAAAGTGGTTTTTCAACACTATCACAAGTGCAAAAAGTGTTTTTTCCACACTAATACAAGTGCAAAAGTGGTTTCCTGCACCAACACAAGTGCGAAAAGTGGTTTTTCAACACTAACACAAGTGCGAAAAGTGGTTTTTCAACACTAACACAAGTGCGAAAAGTGGTTTTTCAACACTATCACAAGTGCAAAAAGTGTTTTTTCCACACTAATACAAGTGCAAAAGTGGTTTCCTGCACCAACACAAGTGCGAAAAGTGGTTTTTCAACACTAACACGAGTGCGAAAAGTGGTTTTTCAACACTAACACAAGTGCGAAAAGTGGTTTTTCAACACTATCACAAGTGCAAAAAGTGTTTTTTCCACACTAATACAAGTGCAAAAGTGGTTTCCTGCACCAACACAAGTGCGAAAAGTGGTTTTTCAACACTATCACAAGTGCAAAAAGTGTTTTTTCCACACTAATACAAGTGCAAAAGTGGTTTCCTGCACCAACACAAGTGCGAAAAGTGGTTTTTCAACACTAACACAAGTGCGAAAAGTGGTTTTTCAACAATAACACAAGTGCGAAAAGTGCTTTTTCAACAATAACACAAGTGCGGAAAGTGGTTTTTCCACACTAATACAAGTGCAAAGGTGGTTTCCTGCACCAACACAAGTGCAAAAGTGGTTTCTTGCACCAACACAAGTGCGAAAAGTGGTTTTTCAACACTAACACAAGTGCAAAAAGTGGTTTTTCAACACTATCACAAGTGCAAAAAGTGTTTTTTCCACACTAATACAAGTGCAAAAGTGGTTTCCTGCACCAACACAAGTGCGAAAAGTGGTTTTTCAACACTAACACAAGTGCGAAAAATGGTTTTTCAACACTAACACAAGTGCGAAAAGTGGTTTTTCCACACTAATACAAGTGCAAAAGTGGTTTCCTGCACCAACACAAGTGCGAAAAGTGGTTTTTCAACACTAACACAAGTGCTAAAAGTGGTTTTTCAACACTATCACAAGTGCAAAAAGTGTTTTTTCCACACTAATACAAGTGCAAAAGTGGTTTCCTGCACCAACACAAGTGCGAAAAGTGGTTTTTCAACACTAACACAAGTGCAAAAAGTGGTTTTTCAACACTAACACAAGTGCTAAAAGTGTTTCTTCCTCACTAATACAAGTGCAAAAGTGGTTTCCTGCACCAACACAAGTGCGAAAAGTGGTTTTTCAACACTAACACAAGTGCGAAAAGTGGTTTTTCAACACTATCACAAGTGCAAAAAGTGTTTTTTCCACACTAATACATGTGCAAAAGTGGTTTCCTGCACCAACACAAGTGCGAAAAGTGGTTTTTCAACACTAACACAAGTGCGAAAAGTGGTTTTTCAACACTAACACAAGTGCGAAAAGTGGTTTTTCTACACTATCACAAGTGCAAAAAGTGTTTTGTCCACACTAATACAAGTGCAAAAGTGGTTTCCTGCACCAACACAAGTGCGAGAGGTGGTTTTTTCAACACTAACACGAGTGCGAAAAGTGGTTTTTCAACACTAACACAAGTGCGAAAAGTGGTTTTTCAACACTATCACAAGTGCAAAAAGTGTTTTTTCCACACTAATACAAGTGCAAAAGTGGTTTCCTGCACCAACACAAGTGCGAAAAGTGGTTTTTCAACACTAACACAAGTGCGAAAAGTGGTTTTTCAACACTATCACAAGTGCAAAAAGTGTTTTTTCCACACTAATAGAAGTACAAAAGTGGTTTCCTGCACCAACACAAGTGCGAAAAGTGGTTTTTCAACACTAACACAAGTGCAAAAAGTGGTTTTTCAACACTATCACAAGTGCAAAAAGTGTTTTTTCCACACTAATACAAGTGCAAAAGTGGTGTCCTGCACCAACACAAGTGCGAAAAGTGGTTTTTCAACACTAACATAAGTGCGAAAAGTGGTTTTTCAACACTAACACAAGTGCGAAAAGTGGTTTTTCAACACTATCACAAGTGCAAAAAGTGTTTTTTCCACACTAATACAAGTGCAAAAGTGGTTTCCTGCACCAACACAAGTGCGAAAAGTGGTTTTTCAACACTAACACAAGTGCGAAAAGTGGTTTTTCAACACTAACACAAGTGCGAAAAGTGGTTTTTCAACACTATCACAAGTGCAAAAAGTGTTTTTTCCACACTAATACAAGTGCAAAAGTGGTTTCCTGCACCAACACAAGTGCGAAAAGTGGTTTTTCAACACTAACACAAGTGCGAAAAGTGGTTTTTCAACAATAACACAAGTGCGAAAAGTGCTTTTTCAACAATAACACAAGTGCGAAAAGTGGTTTTTCCACACTAATACAAGTGCAAAAGTGGTTTCCTGCACCAACACAAGTGCAAAAGTGGTTTCCTGCACCAACACAAGTGCGAAAAGTGGTTTTTCAACACTAACACAGGTGCGAAAAGTGGTTTTTCAACACTATCACAAGTGCAAAAAGTGTTTTTTCCACACTAATACAAGTGCAAAAGTGGTTTCCTGCACCAACACAAGTGCGAAAAGTGGTTTTTCAACACTAACACAAGTGCGAAAAGTGGTTTTTCAACACTAACACAAGTGCGAAAAGTGGTTTTTCAACACTATCACAAGTGCAAAAAGTGTTTTTTCCACACTAATACAAGTGCAAAAGTGGTTTCCTGCACCAACACAAGTGCGAAAAGTGGTTTTTCAACACTAACACGAGTGCGAAAAGTGGTTTTTCAACACTAACACAAGTGCGAAAAGTGGTTTTCCAACACTATCACAAGTGCAAAAAGTGTTTTTTCCACACTAATACAAGTGCAAAAGTGGTTTCCTGCACCAACACAAGTGCGAAAAGTGGTTTTTCAACACTAACACAAGTGCGAAAAGTGGTTTTTCAACAATAACACAAGTGCGAAAAGTGCTTTTTCAACAATAACACAAGTGCGAAAAGTGGTTTTTCCACACTAATACAAGTGCAAAGGTGGTTTCCTGCACCAACACAAGTGCAAAATTGGTTTCCTGCACCAACACAAGTGCGAAAAGTGGTTTTTCAACACTAACACAAGTGCGAAAAGTGGTTTTTCAACACTATCACAAGTGCAAAAAGTGTTTTTTCCACACTAATACAAGTGCAAAAGTGGTTTCCTGCACCAACACAAGTGCGAAAAGTGGTTTTTCAACACTAACACAAGTGCGAAAAGTGGTTTTTCAACACTAACACAAGTGCGAAAAGTGGTTTTTCAACACTATCACAAGTGCAAAAAGTGTTTTTTCCACACTAATACAAGTGCAAAAGTGGTTTCCTGCACCAACACAAGTGCGAAAAGTGGTTTTTCAACACTAACACGAGTGCGAAAAGTGGTTTTTCAACACTAACACAAGTGCGAAAAGTGGTTTTTCAACACTATCACAAGTGCAAAAAGTGTTTTTTCCACACTAATACAAGTGCAAAAGTGGTTTCCTGCACCAACACAAGTGCGAAAAGTGGTTTTTCAACACTATCACAAGTGTAAAAATTTTTTTTTCCACACTAATACAAGTGCAAAAGTGGTTTCCTGCACCAACACAAGTGCGAAAAGTGGTTTTTCAACACTAACACAAGTGCGAAAAGTGGTTTTTCAACAATAACACAAGTGCGAAAAGTGCTTTTTCAACAATAACACAAGTGCGGAAAGTGGTTTTTCCACACTAATACAAGTGCAAAGGTGGTTTCCTGCACCAACACAAGTGCAAAAGTGGTTTCTTGCACCAACACAAGTGCGAAAAGTGGTTTTTCAACACTAACACAAGTGCAAAAAGTGGTTTTTCAACACTATCACAAGTGCAAAAAGTGTTTTTTCCACACTAATACAAGTGCAAAAGTGGTTTCCTGCACCAACACAAGTGCGAAAAGTGGTTTTTCAACACTAACACAAGTGCGAAAAGTGGTTTTTCAACACTAACACAAGTGCGAAAAGTGGTTTTTCCACACTAATACAAGTGCAAAAGTGGTTTCCTGCACCAACACAAGTGCGAAAAGTGGTTTTTCAACACTAACACAAGTGCTAAAAGTGGTTTTTCAACACTATCACAAGTGCAAAAAGTGTTTTTTCCACACTAATACAAGTGCAAAAGTGGTTTCCTGCACCAACACAAGTGCGAAAAGTGGTTTTTCAACACTAACACAAGTGCAAAAAGTGGTTTTTCAACACTAACACAAGTGCTAAAAGTGTTTCTTCCACACTAATACAAGTGCAAAAGTGGTTTCCTGCACCAACACAAGTGCGAAAAGTGGTTTTTCAACACTAACACAAGTGCGAAAAGTGGTTTTTCAACACTATCACAAGTGCAAAAAGTGTTTTTTCCACACTAATACATGTGCAAAAGTGGTTTCCTGCACCAACACAAGTGCGAAAAGTGGTTTTTCAACACTAACACAAGTGCGAAAAGTGGTTTTTCAACACTAACACAAGTGCGAAAAGTGGTTTTTCTACACTATCACAAGTGCAAAAAGTGTTTTGTCCACATTAATACAAGTGCAAAAGTGGTTTCCTGCACCAACACAAGTGCGAGAAGTGGTTTTTCAACACTAACACGAGTGCGAAAAGTGGTTTTTCAACACTAACACAAGTGCGAAAAGTGGTTTTTCAACACAATCACAAGTGCAAAAAGTGTTTTTTCCACACTAATACAAGTGCAAAAGTGGTTTCCTGCACCAACACAAGTGCGAAAAGTGGTTTTTCAACACTAACACAAGTGCGAAAAGTGGTTTTTCAACACTATCACAAGTGCAAAAAGTGTTTTTTCCACACTAATAGAAGTACAAAAGTGGTTTCCTGCACCAACACAAGTGCGAAAAGTGGTTTTTCAACACTAACACAAGTGCGAAAAGTGGTTTTTCAACAATAACACAAGTGCGAAAAGTGCTTTTTCAACAATAACACAAGTGCGAAAAGTGGTTTTTCCACACTAATTCAAGTGCAAAGGTGGTTTCCTGCACCAACACAAGTGCGAAAAGTGGTTTTTCAACACTAACACAAGTGCGAAAAGTGGTTTTTCAACACTAACACAAGTGCGAAAAGTGGTTTTTCAACACTATCACAAGTGCAAAATTGTTTTTTCCACACTAATACAAGTGCAAAAGTGGTTTCCTGCACCAACACAAGTGCAAAAAGTGGTTTTTCAACACTAACACAAGTGCGAAAAGTGGTTTTTCAACACTAACACAAGTGCGAAAAGTGGTTTTTCCACACTAATACAAGTGCAAAAGTGGTTTCCTGCACCAACACAAGTGCAAAAGTGGTTTCTTGCACCAACACAAGTGCGAAAAGTGGTTTTTCAACACTAACACAAGTGCAAAAAGTGGTTTTTCAACAATAACACAAGTGCAAAAAGTGTTTTTTCCACACTAATACAAGTGCAAAAGTGGTTTCCTGCACCAACACAAGTGCGAAAAGTGGTTTTTCAACACTAACACAAGTGCGAAAAGTGGTTTTTCAACACTAACACAAGTGCGAAAAGTGGTTTTTCCACACTAATACAAGTGCAAAAGTGGTTTCCTGCACCAACACAAGTGCGAAAAGTGGTTTTTCAACACTAACACAAGTGCTAAAAGTGGTTTTTCAACACTATCACAAGTGCAAAAAGTGTTTTTTCCACACTAATACAGGTGCAAAAGTGGTTTCCTGCACCAACACAAGTGCGAAAAGTGGTTTTTCAACACTAACACAAGTGCGAAAAGTGGTTTTTCAACACTAACACAAGTGCGAAAAGTGTTTTTTCCACACTAATACAAGTGCAAAAGTGGTTTCCTGCACCAACACAAGTGCGAAAAGTGGTTTTTCAACACTAACACAAGTGCGAAAAGTGGTTTTTCAACACTATCACAAGTGCAAAAAGTGTTTTTTCCACACTAATACAAGTGCAAAAGTGGTTTCCTGCACCAACACAAGTGCGAAAAGTGGTTTTTCAACACTAACACAAGTGCGAAAAGTGGTTTTTCAACACTAACACAAGTGCGAAAAGTGGTTTTTCAACACTATCACAAGTGCAAAAAGTGTTTTTTCCACACTAATACAAGTGCAAAAGTGGTTTCCTGCACCAACACAAGTGCGAAAAGTGGTTTTTCAACACTAACACGAGTGCGAAAAGTGGTTTTTCAACACTAACACAAGTGCGAAAAGTGTTTTTTCAACACTATCACAAGTGCAAAAAGTGTTTTTTCCACACTAGTACAAGTGCAAAAGTGGTTTCCTGCACCAACACAAGTGCCAAAAGTGGTTTTTCAACACAAACACAAGTGCGAAAAGTGGTTTTTCAACACTATCACAAGTGCAAAAAGTGTTTTTTCCACACTAATACAAGTGCAAAAGTGGTTTCCTGCACCAACACAAGTGCGAAAAGTGGTTTTTCAACACTAACACAAGTGCGAAAAGTGGTTTTTCAACAATAACACAAGTGCGAAAAGTGCTTTTTCAACAATAACACAAGTGCGAAAAGTGGTTTTTCCACACTAATACAAGTGCAAAGGTGGTTTCCTGCACCAACACAAGTGCAAAATTGGTTTCCTGCACCAACACAAGTGCGAAAAGTGGTTTTTCAACACTAACACAAGTGCGAAAAGTGGTTTTTCAACACTAACACAAGTGCGAAAAGTGGTTTTTCAACAATAACACAAGTGAGAAAAGTGCTTTTTCAACAATAACACATGTGCGAAAAGTGGTTTTTCCACACTAATACAAGTGCAAAGGTGGTTTCCTGCACCAACACAAGTGCGAAAAGTGGTTTTTCAACACTAACACAAGTGCGAAAAGTGTTTTTTCAACACTAACACAAGTGCGAAAAGTGGTTTTTCAACACTATCACAAGTGCAAAAAGTGTTTTTTCCACACTAATACAAGTGCAAAAGTGGTTTGCTGCACCAACACAAGTGCGAAAAGTGGTTTTTCAACACTAACACAAGTGCGAAAAGTGGTTTTTCAACACTAACACAAGTGCGAAAAGTGGGTTTTCAACACTATCACAAGTGCAAAATTGTTTTTTCCACACTAATACAAGTGCAAAAGTGGTTTCCTGCACCAACACAAGTGCGAAAAGTGGTTTTTCAACACTAACACAAGTGCGAAAAGTGGTTTTTCAACACTATCACAAGTGCAAAAAGTGTTTTTTCCACACTAATACAAGTGCAAAAGTGGTTTCCTGCACCAACACAAGTGTGAAAAGTGGATTTTCAACACTAACACAAGTGCGAAAAGTGGTTTTTCAACACTAACACAAGTGCGAAAAGTGGTTTTTCCACACTAATACAAGTGCAAAAGTGGTTTCCTGCACCAACACAAGTGCAAAAGTGGTTTCTTGCACCAACACAAGTGCGAAAAGTGGTTTTTCAACACTAACACAAGTGCAAAAAGTGGTTTTTCAACAATAACACAAGTGCAAAAAGTGTTTTTTCCACACTAATACAAGTGCAAAAGTGGTTTCCTGCACCAACACAAGTGCGAAAAGTGGTTTTTCAACACTAACACAAGTGCGAAAAGTGGTTTTTCAACACTAACACAAGTGTGAAAAGTGGTTTTTCCACACTAATACAAGTGCAAAAGTGGTTTCCTGCACCAACACAAGTGCGAAAAGTGGTTTTTCAACACTAACACAAGTGCTAAAAGTGGTTTTTCAACACTATCACAAGTGCAAAAAGTGTTTTTTCCACACTAATACAGGTGCAAAAGTGGTTTCCTGCACCAACACAAGTGCGAAAAGTGGTTTTTCAACACTAACACAAGTGCGAAAAGTGGTTTTTCAACACTAACACAAGTGCGAAAAGTGTTTTTTCCACACTAATACAAGTGCAAAAGTGGTTTCCTGCACCAACACAAGTGCGAAAAGTGGTTTTTCAACACTAACACAAGTGCGAAAAGTGGTTTTTCAACACTATCACAAGTGCAAAAAGTGTTTTTTCCACACTAATACAAGTGCAAAAGTGGTTTCCTGCACCAACACAAGTGCGAAAAGTGGTTTTTCAACACTAACACAAGTGCGAAAAGTGGTTTTTCAACATTAACACAAGTGCGAAAAGTGGTTTTTCAACACTATCACAAGTGCAAAAAGTGTTTTTTCCACACTAATACAAGTGCAAAAGTGGTTTCCTGCACCAACACAAGTGCGAAAAGTGGTTTTTCAACACTAACACGAGTGCGAAAAGTGGTTTTTCAACACTAACACAAGTGCGAAAAGTGTTTTTTCAACACTATCACAAGTGCAAAAAGTGTTTTTTCCACACTAGTACAAGTGCAAAAGTGGTTTCCTGCACCAACACAAGTGCCAAAAGTGGTTTTTCAACACTAACACAAGTGCGAAAAGTGGTTTTTCAACACTATCACAAGTGCAAAAAGTGTTTTTTCCACACTAATACAAGTGCAAAAGTGGTTTCCTGCACCAACACAAGTGCGAAAAGTGGTTTTTCAACACTAACACAAGTGCGAAAAGTGGTTTTTCAACAATAACACAAGTGTGAAAAGTGGTTTTTCAACACTATCACAAGTGCAAAAAGTGTTTTTTCCACACTAATACAAGTGCAAAAGTGGTTTCCTGCACCAACACAAGTGCGAAAAGTGGTTTTTCAACACTAACACAAGTGCGAAAAGTGGTTTTTCAACACTAACACAAGTGCGAAAAGTGGTTTTTCAACACTATCACAAGTGCAAAAAGTGTTTTTTCCACACTAATACAAGTGCAAAAGTGGTTTCCTGCACCAACACAAGTGCGAGAAGTGGTTTTTCAACACTAACACGAGTGCGAAAAGTGGTTTTTCAACACTAACACAAGTGCGAAAAGTGGTTTTTCAACACTATCACAAGTGCAAAAAGTGTTTTTTCCACACTAATACAAGTGCAAAAGTGGTTTCCTGCACCAACACAAGTGCGAAAAGTGGTTTTTCAACACTAACACAAGTGCGAAAAGTGGTTTTTCAACACTATCACAAGTGCAAAAAGTGTTTTTTCCACACTAATAGAAGTACAAAAGTGGTTTCCTGCACCAACACAAGTGCGAAAAGTGGTTTTTCAACACTAACACAAGTGCGAAAAGTGGTTTTTCAACAATAACACAAGTGCGAAAAGTGCTTTTTCAACAATAACACAAGTGCGAAAAGTGGTTTTTCCACACTAATTCAAGTGCAAAAGTGGTTTTTCAACACTATCACAAGTGCAAAAAGTGTTTTTTCCACACTAATACAAGTGCAAAAGTGGTTTCCTGCACCAACACAAGTGCGAAAAGTGGTTTTTCAACACTAACACAAGTGCGAAAAGTGGTTTTTCAACACTATCACAAGTGCAAAAAGTGTTTTTTCCACACTAATAGAAGTACAAAAGTGGTTTCCTGCACCAACACAAGTGCGAAAAGTGGTTTTTCAACACTATCACAAGTGCAAAAAGTGTTTTTTCCACACTAATACAAGTGCAAAAGTGGTTTCCTGCACCAACACAAGTGCGAAAAGTGGTTTTTCAACACTAACACAAGTGCGAAAAGTGGTTTTTCAACACTAACACAAGTGCGAAAAGTGGTTTTTCAACACTATCACAAGTGCAAAAAGTGTTTTGTCCACACTAATACAAGTGCAAAAGTGGTTTCCTGCACCAACACAAGTGCGAGAAGTGGTTTTTCAACACTAACACGAGTGCGAAAAGTGGTTTTTCAACACTAACACAAGTGCGAAAAGTGGTTTTTCAACACTATCACAAGTGCAAAAAGTGTTTTTTCCACACTAATACAAGTGCAAAAGTGGTTTCCTGCACCAACACAAGTGCGAAAAGTGGTTTTTCAACACTAACACAAGTGCGAAAAGTGGTTTTTCAACACTATCACAAGTGCAAAAAGTGTTTTTTCCACACTAATAGAAGTACAAAAGTGGTTTCCTGCACCAACACAAGTGCGAAAAGTGGTTTTTCAACACTAACACAAGTGCGAAAAGTGGTTTTTCAACAATAACACAAGTGCGAAAAGTGCTTTTTCAACAATAACACAAGTGCGAAAAGTGGTTTTTCCACACTAATTCAAGTGCAAAGGTGGTTTCCTGCACCAACACAAGTGCGAAAAGTGGTTTTTCAACACTAACACAAGTGCGAAAAGTGGTTTTTCAACACTAACACAAGTGCGAAAAGTGGTTTTTCAACACTATCACAAGTGCAAAATTGTTTTTTCCACACTAATACAAGTGCAAAAGTGGTTTCCTGCACCAACACAAGTGCGAAAAGTGGTTTATCAACACTAACACAAGTGCGAAAAGTGTTTTTTCAACACTATCACAAGTGCAAAAAGTGTTTTTTCCACACTAATACAAGTGCAAAAGTGGTTTCCTGCACCAACACAAGTGTGAAAAGTGGTTTTTCAACACTAACACAAGTGCGGAAAGTGGTTTTTCAACACTAACACAAGTGCGAAAAGTGGTTTTTCAACACTATCACAAGTGCAAAAAGTGTTTTTCCACACTAATACAAGTGCAAAAGTGGTTTCCTGCACCAACACAAGTGCGAAAAGTGGTTTTTCAACACTAACACAAGTGCGAAAAGTGGTTTTTCAACACTAACACAAGTGCGAAAAGTGGTTTTTCCACACTAATACAAGTGCAAAAGTGGTTTCCTGCACCAACACAAGTGCAAAAGTGGTTTCTTGCACCAACACAAGTGCGAAAAGTGGTTTTTCAACACTAACACAAGTGCAAAAAGTGGTTTTTCAACAATAACACAAGTGCAAAAAGTGTTTTTTCCACACTAATACAAGTGCAAAAGTGGTTTCCTGCACCAACACAAGTGCGAAAAGTGGTTTTTCAACACTAACACAAGTGCGAAAAGTGGTTTTTCAACACTAACACAAGTGCGAAAAGTGGTTTTTCCACACTAATACAAGTGCAAAAGTGGTTTCCTGCACCAACACAAGTGCGAAAAGTGGTTTTTCAACACTAACACAAGTGCTAAAAGTGGTTTTTCAACACTATCACAAGTGCAAAAAGTGTTTTTTCCACACTAATACAGGTGCAAAAGTGGTTTCCTGCACCAACACAAGTGCGAAAAGTGGTTTTTCAACACTAACACAAGTGCGAAAAGTGGTTTTTCAACACTAACACAAGTGCGAAAAGTGTTTTTTCCACACTAATACAAGTGCAAAAGTGGTTTCCTGCACCAACACAAGTGCGAAAAGTGGTTTTTCAACACTAACACAAGTGCGAAAAGTGGTTTTTCAACACTATCACAAGTGCAAAAAGTGTTTTTTCCACACTAATA
>NW_027619456.1:0-41852 GCF_964187855.1 Myxine glutinosa
ACGCAAATCATCAAAATCTAAACAGTACATGGCGCCCATTTTGAAAAAAGATTGAATTCTGCAAAATGGAAGCGGCCGCTATACGTCTTTCTCAGTCGCACGTTTATGTGTGAAGAGTGCACGCCGAATCTGTAACACGGAAGCGGCCGCTACACCTGTTTCTCAGTCGCTTTGCACACGCTGCCATGTTACTTCGGAGCCGCGCGTTTATATAGGAAGAGTCTGTCAGGAGTCGATCTATTCTCTCCTGGTACGTAGAATAAACAGTATTTGTAGAATTTAAACAAAAGCCACATCACTGTTCATATAGGTAAACATTATTCCATCGTGTTTGGAAAAACTCGAAAATTGGAAAACTTGGAGAAATTGGAAAAACAATATAGCCTACTAGCAGAAGTACCCGGCATTGCCGGGCGGGGGAGGGGAGGGGGGGGAACGGGGGGGAGGGGAGGGGAGGGGAACTGGGGGGAGGGGAGGGGGAGGGAAACGGGGGGGAGGGGAGAAGAGTGGGAAGGGGAGGGGAGAAGAGTGGGAGGGGGAGGGGCAGAGGGGAGAAGAGGGGGGGATGGGGAGGGTGAGGGATGGGAGGGGGGGAGGGGTGGGAGGGGGGGAAAGGGGGAGGGGGGAGGGGAGGAGGGGAGGAGGGAGGGGGGAAGGGGGGAGGGGCGGAGGGGGGAGGGGAGGGGGGAAGAGGGGAGGGGGAAGAGGGGAGGGGGGAAGGGGGGAGGGGGAAGGGGGGAGGGGAGGAGGGAGGGTGGAAGGGGGAGGGGAGGGGGGGAAGGGGGGAGGGGGGAGGAGAAGGGGGCAGGGGGGAGGAGAAGGGGGGAGGGGGGAGGGGAGGGGAACGGAACGGGGGGGAGGGGAGAAGAGGGGGAGGGGAGAAGGGTGGGGGAGGGGAGGGGGAAAAGGGAGGGGGAGTGAAGGGGATGGCCAGTCAACAATGACGTTTCAGTTCTCATGGTCGGAGAGCAGCACAACAATCGGACATAGTCCTGCATATTCGCAACAGCACGAAGCGGATTTTGGAGACTCACCGATCCTGTGACGTCCTCCAGTACCTACCGGCGTTGCCGGGCGGGGGAAGGGAGACCCGTACATTCCCAACCCGTACATTCGCCCTCTCGACTCAAGCTCACTCGGACAAAAGCCTCACACAAATTACACCATGAAGGCCCAATGGTCATGTCTATGCCACAAATCACGGGCGCACTGAATTGAAAATATATAGAACGCTCATACTCCGTGAAAAGTGAAGCCGCCGTGTCGCCATCTTGGTCAGCACGACTCGACCAACTCGCTTCGCGGATCTCGTTTTGTGCGGCAAGAAACTGCTCCAATCGGTTACGGAAGGGTTGTGGAAAGACGTTTCACAGCTGTTTCAAAGACATTTAATTCATATCGCACAAAATCGATACAAAACACGATCGCATAAAAGGTGAAGTGACGTGTGACGGGATGGAACATCACGTGATCGCTCTGAGCGAATCAGTCTGGCGGCGGGAATCGAACATCACGTGATCGCTCTGAGCGAATCAGCGAGCTGCTCTGGAACCGGCTGAGATTAGCGGGTACTTTGCTGAAATGCGCTGAGGTAAATATGAATAAAAAATATGGATCGTCAAATATTTTGAGTTCGGCCATGTTCGTCCCACGCTCAATGGCCATGTCTATGTCAAATATCAAGCACGTAAGCCTCTCCGTTTAGGAGTCCATCGGTAACATTACACACACACACACACAAACTGTGTTTTATATATATAGATTTTACTCCCAGGGGTCCCAGGAATACCCACCCAAAACGTCGTTGCGATCGGTTGAGCCGTTTTTGCGGTACCTTCGAACAGACGGACGGACATTTGGTGAATTATAGTAAGATATATTACTTTATTATTATACTAGCAGAAGTACCCGGCGTTGCCGGGCGGGGGAGGAGAGGGGAACGGGGGGAGGGGGAAGGGGAGGGGAGGGGAATGGGGGGGGGGGAGGAGAGGGGGATGGGAGGGGAGGAGAGGAGAGGAGGATGGGAGGGGAGGAGAGGGGGAGAGGGAGGGGGACGCAGGACACTTCCTCTTCCTCTCCCTCCCCCCTCCCCATCCCCCCCATCCTCCTCCACTCCACTTCCCCCTCCCCTTCCATTCCTCCCTCCCCTCCCCTTCCCTCCCCCCTCCCTTCCTCCTCCCCCTACCCTTCTCCTCCCCTCCCCGCCGTTCCCCTCCCCTCCCATTCCCTCCCCGTCACCCTCCCCCCGTTCCCCTCCCCTCCCCCGCCCGGACATGCCGCGTACTTCTGCTAGTTCTATATATTTTCAGTTCAATGGTCTGGTGGCGAGGATGGAACATCACGTGATCGCTCTGAGCGAATCAGCGAGCTGCTCTGGCACATACTGATATTCAGTGTATAATGTTCCTCGCTGAAATGCGCTTCGTTAAATATGAATAAAAACGCAATCGCTTTTCGCTCTGAATAACGTGCAAACGCATGACGGAAATCACCATCGCCCAGCATCGAGTGCCAACCAAGATGGCGCCCGGTAGCTGCATCTCCACCTGTGTGGTGTGAATTGCAATGGTCATTCTATATATTTTCAGTTCAATGGTCTGGCGGCGAGGATGGAACATCACGTGATTGCTCTGAGCGAATCAGCGAGCTGCTCTGGCACAGGCTGAGATTCCGTGTATAATATTCCTCGCTGAAATGCGCTGAGGTAAATATGAATAAAAAATACGGATCTCGTCAGATATTTTTAGGTAGGCCGTGTCGTTCCCAGGCTCAATGGCCATGTCTATGCCAAATATCAAGCACGTGAGCCTCTCCGTTTAGGAGTCTATAGGTAACATACACACAAACTGTGCTTTATATATATAGATAAATGAACAGGATTATCACTAATTAATTGACATATGTGAGAAATTACACGCCAAGGCCAGGAAACAAACTCATGTTATCTGGTGACCTATACCAGTGCGCTGCCATATGAGCTATCTGTGCAACCCTGATATATACCATGTATGTATGTACATGTATGCATATGTATGTATGTATGTATGTGTGTATGTATATAAATATGACTGACTTGGTCTATACATATACACATACACACATCAAATATATGTGTGTGGGGCACACTTGCACACTGAAAGCAACTACTTGGGTGCACCTTACATGCAAACATCATAGATATAAGCTTGAAATGTTTGACGAAGTGGTTTGTTGTTGCATTCTGTAAGCAGCTAAATAACTCAAGTAAATCAAGAATTAGTGATTAGAATGAGCCCTTTATTGAAATGTTTTCAGCTGCAGTAATTTTAATGTAAATACCGCACAGCAAAAGTTATAAAATAAGAAGAGGAAGGGGCTCCTGTTCGCGTTGCCGAGCAACCAGTTGCAGCGTAAGCTCCATTATCTTGGGTCATTTGACCTGCAGTGAGCAGACCAAGTCTTTGTTTTCCTGGGATATTGGCTTTGAGTTGTGTCCGTATGTGGAATTTCAGCTTTCTATTCCACCTATAAAGTACTAGACATTCACATGAGTGAGTGAGTGATTATGTGGAGAGGCAGGATCTGCTGTCATACCCATTTGAGCCACCCCTGCTGATTGGCAGGATCTGGAATCCAAAGGATTTGTGGATGTGGCCTTTTTCAATGATGCCTCCTCTTTCCAGCACATGAGTTTTGCAACCTGTTGTGAGAAGGAATAGAGTTTAAAAATATGGAAGAAAGTATATGTTTGCCAATGCAAAACATAGAAGCAGAAATTATGCTGAGCATCACCAAAAACTTTGTTTATTCAAATTAGAGGTCTTGAACAGTGGTCTGTCTAGTGCCAGATTTTGAGGTGCCGGAGCTCTGCAAAAATGTCAGCCGTGACGTCAATGCCAGATCTACCATCACATCACGTTTTAACTTGACACTAACCATTTGAGTTCCCCTAAAGTGAGTGATAAATGAAATATGCACATTTTACCATGATAACCAAAAACAACACTCACACCCACTTAATCTCACAATTAGGAATCCACTTAGAAAAGGTCAGGTCGATGTAGTCTCTAATCCGCCATTTTGCGACAAAACGATGTATTTCAAAGCTTGAAGAGAAAGTTATTATTTTTTATTTAGTACCATGTGTAATAATGAATAATGTAGTATTTACCATCGCTAATTTAGCGAGCATATCATCAATTTTCGCACACACTTTACACCCGATTTTTCCATCTTTGCAGTCTATCCAAGGATCCGTCTACTTTTTCCTCTGTCCACACATCCACACAGATTTGCATACCTGTTGCCGTATAAACCACAATTTCAGTGCCACACTATGTATGTGAATCATGTTGAACTTGAAGCTGCTGCACATCTCCTCGTCTCCATTGCCAGTCCGTTTGTTAATATGACAAAGTGTTCAAGTTTCTTCAACAAAAACTACCTTCATCAATGGCTTCCTCCATTTTACAAATGCAGTGCATTGTGGGATATCTTATGCAATATTGAATGTATATTTTCTGTTCTGAAAAAGAATTATTTCAAAATAAGAATTAAAATTTGTAATACTCTTACTCTTTTATTATATGAACATAATATCCAGTAAGTCCGTTTTTCTTTTTTTAAAGGCGAATGCTCACGCACGATAAAAAAAAAATGCGACTATTATAACTATACCCCCCGAACAAGTTATTTTTTTAACTGTTGCGGAGCTCCGCCTCCGATGGATTGACGTGCCGGAGCTCCGCCCCAGTGCGCTCTGGCTGGACCACACCCCTGGTCTTGACAGTGCACGAGAGGTTAACAGACAGATTCAATAGATGTGCTGACATGAACAAGATAAAAGGCATGTATATATCAGGCTGTCAGCGGGAATAAAAAGATTGCGGAAGGCAAAGCTAGGAAATTAAACAAGTCATTCCAAAAGCCCTGCTTAGATATAATTAGAGTTATTGGCTCCCTCCTCCTCTCCTCCCATCCGTTCCCCTCCCCTCCCCTTCCCATCCCCCTCTCCCCGTTCCCCTCCCCTCCCCCGCCCGGCAATGCCGGGTACTTCTGCTAGTTCTATATATATTTTCAGTTCAATGGTCTGGTGGCGAGGATGGAACATCACGTGATCGCTCTGAGCGAATCAGCGAGCTGCTCTGGCACATGCTGAGATTCAGTGTATAATGTTCCTCGCTGAAATGCGCTGAGGTAAATATGAATAAAAAATATGGATCCCGTCAAATATTTTAGGTCGGCCATGTCCTTCCCAGGCTCAATGGCCATGTCTATGCCAAATATCAAGTACGTGAGCCTCTCCGTTAAGGTGTCTACAGGTAACACACACAAACTGTTATATATATATATATATATATATATATATATATATAATCGTTAGACTAAATAAGACGCGGACGTAGCTTCAGGACGTCGATCTTTAATTGTCGACAAGCTTTCGACCAACAAAGGTCTACTCCTGAGTCTACAAAAACAGCAGGCATGTATATCAGTCAAGTATGTATGGTGATATGTGTGTGAGATGAGTGATGTGTGTAGAAAATGCATACAGAAGGAAGAGCCACGCCAAAGTTCACTCACCAGCCCCAAGTTCAACGGAAGTGACCGTTTGCGTTACGGTCACTTCCGTTAGGGTGCACGTGCATATACAAATATAGAGATATACATACATAAACACATAAGCATATATTCATATCCCATTTATATTCATATAATATATTTATATATTTATATAAATGACATATAAAGGTAGAATGAATGAATGAATGAATGAATGAATGAATGAATGGGTTACGGTTAACAATTTGATTGGGTTGATGTGGGAACATGCTTTAGTCATCAAAATTTATGCCATGAGGGACTTTTTTCCGAAGTTTGTGTATCCAAAAGGACTCACGTTTCAGAATCGTGGTGTGTGATCGATTTGTGATTGATTCAATGGCAGAGATCTGAATGTCATTTATAGAGTGATCCGGTTGATTAAAGTGTATCGTGTAAGGTAGAGATTTGCCCTGACTGGTGTGGAAGTTATTGATTTCTGACCGGGTGTTATTAAATCGTGTGTAGAGTGTATTTTCAGTTTTTCCAACATATTGTTTGGTGCACTTTTGGCAAGTGATTAGGTATATGACCCATGTAGATTTGCAGTTCATATAGGAGGTGATGGGGAATTTTTGTCCAGTGCTAGAACTACAGAATTTGTTTCCTTCTAGTAAATGCTTGTGAATAATGCATATGTTTGCTGTGCATTTATAGAAGCCAGGGATCCTAGTTTCTTTGTTGTGGGGCTGTGGGTGCTTTGCTTTTACCAAGAGGTCCCTGAGTGTCCGACCACGTCGAAATGATGTTAGTGGAGGTTGAGGAAATGTGGTGCCGAGTGTTTCTGATTGATGGAGGAGAGGAAGGGCCTTATTCAGAATACTTGGCAATTGGGGTGAGGTAGCAGAGTAGGTGGTTACCAGTGGGACACGGTTAGTTGCAGGTTTGGGTTTGTAAGTCAGAAGGTCTGCTCTCGGTATGTGTTTTGCTCGGGTTATTGCTTCTTGCACAGAGTGAGGGTCATAGTTTCTTGCAATGAAGTGTGTTTCTAATTGGCAGAGAGAAGTTTCTTCTGCCATTTTTGCTGAGCAAATGCGTCTTACTCTGAGTGCTTGACTGTATGGTATGCTTGCAATTGTATGTTTAGGATGAGATGAAGAAGGGAGAAGGTAAGAGTGAGTGTCTGTTGGTTTGGTGTATAGTTCTGTTTCGAGTCTGTTATTTTGAAGCGTGAGTGATGTGTCTAGAAAGTGAACTTCGGACTGTGAGCTGTCGAATGTGAACTTGATGGTCGGATGAATCAAATTTAATTCATTTTGGAATTGTGCGAGACTACGGGGGGATTTTGACCAGATGAACTGGATGTCATCAATATAACGTACCCAGGATTTTTCCAAGATTCCGTGATGAGGTTGTGCATTGATCTTGGCCTCTATCATTCCCATGAAGATGTTAGCGTACGATGGTGCAACAGGGGTACCCATAGCGGTACCTTGAGTTTGAATGTAATGTCGTCCGTTGAATTGGAAATTATTCAGTTTGAGTGTCAGTTCTAATAGGCGCATAAGGTCTTGAGTAGGTGGCATTGGGACTTGTCGTGTATCGAGGGCTTTGCGGCATGCAGACAGGCCTTCTGAATGTGGAATATTAGTGTAGAGGGATGTAACATCTGCTGTGACTAAAATGGTTTGGGAGTTGAAAGGTGAGTATATTCTGTTCAATCCTTGGATGTGGGTCAGAAAACTGGTTGTGTCCTTGAGGTATGAGGAGAGCTTCAACACGAGAGGACGTAAATGACAGTCAACAAATTTTGATATGAGAACAGTTGGACATGTGCAGCCAGATACGATTGGTCTACCTGGATTGTTTACCTTGTGTATTTTAGGAAGAAAATAAAGGTTATGGCAATGAGGATCTTTCGGAACCAAGCGAGATTTGATGGTTTTATCCACCCGAATAGAATCTACTACCTTTTTAACCTCTTCAAGATGTAAAAGGGTAGGGTCGGATGGGAGCTCTTTGTAAGTATCACTATGTAGTTGACGATTACCTTCTGCAACGTAATCGGTAGTCGACATAATGACAATGCCAGTACCTTTATCTGCTGGCTTTATGACTATCTTTTCATTATTTTGGAGATTGTGAAGTGCTCGTCGCTCTGCCTTTGTAAGATTGTCCTTATGTCTGGAACAATTATATTTTTGTGCCACATTTTCAATTTCATTGCTCACTTGTTCCATATAGTGCAAAGGGCTTTACGGGATGTGCGATGAAGATGTGCCATATAGTGCAAAGGGCTTTGCGGGATGTGCGACAAAGACATGAACTACACTTCACTTACCTAAACGAATATAAACAACGAGGGATCGTACCTAAAGGTCTCCTCATTAAAAAACGATCTTGCTTCGCAACGCAAACCAATGATGACGTCATCACTGCACGTTGGAATCTACTGCTATGGAACACTGCTCAACAACTACTGGAGATTGTGATAACACAAGTAAAAATAAAATTAATCAAATTGAATGAGAACATTAGCCAAAAGAAGGAGAAGATGTGGAAGAATGTGAATCCTGGACAATACCACCACATAATGTGCTCATTCAATGATAAGCTAATGGCTGCTAAACACGACATTGTTAAAGTTAAGGAAAGGAAACTTAAACGTGATGAAATGTTATGCAAGCATATAAAACCATCTCAAGAGAATACACCCATTGCAAACAATAACCAGGTAACTCCAACCACCACTCCCAACCACTTTTCTCCAACCACTTCTGACCAACCACTACAACCACTTCCAACCACTTCTCCACCAATTCAACCACTCCATCTTCAACCACCCCAACCACCCCAACCACTCCAACCACTTCCAACCACTTCTCAAACCACTTCTGACCAACTTAAGCATAAACACAAAAATCGACATTATCGTAAAAAACAATACACAAACCGCAGACATCATTACATGCAGAACCGTTCCTCCATGGAAATGAACGCAGCTGAGGTTGAAAATAGTCAAACCAACAACAATAGAACTTCTACTGCAACCAAACTTGTAGATCTACCTAAACTCGGGATCATCAATCTTTCCAATCATTCCCTCAGTGAGGCGGAAAAAAACCTGCTCTCTAAGGGTTTAAAATTTTGCCCAATCGCTCCACAAATAGACCAGTTACAATTGAAAGAAGATTCAAAAGATTTCTGTAGGCGGATGACATTAAAGGCACACTTTGCTAAAGTACACCCAGCACCATCAACGCCACAACAAACAACACCAACAACCACGCATACAATCACATACACCGATACTAATACACCACAACTCACTTTACCTAAACCAAAAAGCACCTGGACACCACGTGTTGACAATCCATATCTACATGTCTATATGGAACAAGTGAGCAATGAAATTGAAAAGGTGGCACAAAAATATAATTGTTCCAGACATAAGGACAATCTTACAAAGGCAGAGCGACGAGCACTTCACAATCTCCAAAATAATTAAAAGATAGTCATAAAGCCAGCAGATAAAGGTACTGGCATTGTCATTACTAGGGCATTGCCCGTACGTGGGTGCCCGTTCCTTGCCAAAAAAAAAAAAAAAACGCTACCCGTACGCTCTACCCCGCCCGTACGCCCGTAAACAAAAAATAACAACGCTCTTCGCTTCCGCCCTTCGCTCTGACTGAATTGGGAGAAATAATGCGCATAAGAAATCGAATTACGTACCGTAATGGCGGTCAGCTCGTAACGCGCACACTGTCCGGAAGTTCGCATATCGCATATCTATCTATCTATCTATTAATGCCCATTTATTCAATTATCGCCAACGTATTTTGGCTTTTTGCAATTTAATCGCAAGGAAAAGTAGAAAGAGAAGAGGGAAAAAAAGAAAAGCCTTGCCTTGCTGCAAACAGCTGCTGCAAACAACAACAACATGGAAGGCTGCACTGTCCGGAAGTTGGCATATCGCAGTTACGATTATTTTAGTGTTAATGGCCAATTATTCAATTAGCGCCAACGTATTTTGGCTGTTTGCAATTTAATCGCAAGGAAAAGTAGAAAGAGAAGAGGGAAAAAAAGAAAAGCCTTGCATTAACGCATTAACGCTTGCATTGCATTAACGGTTCGGCACACGTGATAGCTCGCTGCTCTCTGATTGGTTGAAGCGTTTTTTGGACATAGCTCGGTAGGTACTTGTCCGATTAATTACAAACCTTGAAAAGGCACATCCTCGGGTCCCCAGCAATATACCTGGCAAGTTTCAAGTATATCGGACCCGTGGTTGTCGAGAAACAGCGGTCACAGACACACAGACACACAGACAGACACACAGAGATTGCTGGAATTATAGATAGATGTCGACTACCGATTACGTTGCAGAAGGTAATCGTCAACTACATAGTGATACTTACAAAGAGCTCCCATCCGACCCTACCCTTTTACATCTTGAAGAGGTTAAAAAGGTAGTAGATTCTATTCGGGTGGATAAAACCATCAAATCTCGCTTGGTTCCGAAAGATCCTCATTGCCCTAACCTTTATTTTCTTCCTAAAATACACAAGGTAAACAATCCAGGTAGACCAATCGTATCTGGCTGCACATGTCCAACTGTTCTCATATCAAAATTTGTTGACTGTCATTTACGTCCTCTCGTGATGAATCTCTCCTCATACCTCAAGGACACGACCAGTTTTCTGACCCACATCCAAGGATTGAACAGAATATACTCACCTTTCAACTCCCAAACCATTTTAGTCACAGCAGATGTTACATCCCTCTACACTAATATTCCACATTCAGAAGGCCTGTCTGCATGCCGCAAAGCCCTCGATACACGACAAGTCCCAATGCCACCTACTCAAGCCCTTATGCGCCTATTAGAACTGACACTCAAACTGAATAATTTCCAATTCAACGGACGACATTACATTCAAACTCAAGGTACCGCTATGGGTACCCCTGTTGCACCATCGTACGCTAACATCTTCATGGGAATGATAGAGGCCAAGATCAATGCACAACCTCATCACGGAATCTTGGAAAAATCCTGGGTACGTTATATTGATGACATCCAGTTCATCTGGTCAAAATCCCCCCGTAGTCTCACACAATTCCAAAATGAATTAAATTTGATTCATCCGACCATCAAGTTCACATTCGACAGCTCACAGTCCGAAGTTCACTTTCTAGACACATCACTCACGCTTCAAAATAACAGACTCGAAACAGAACTATACACCAAACCAACAGACACTCACTCTTACCTTCTCCCTTCTTCATCTCATCCTAAACATACAATTGCAAGCATACCATACAGTCAAGCACTCAGAGTAAGACGCATTTGCTCAACAAAAATGGCAGAAGAAACTTCTCTCTGCCAATTAGAAACACACTTCATTGCAAGAAACTATGATCCTCACTCTGTGCAAGAAGCAATAACCCGAGCAAAACACATACCGAGAGCAGACCTTCTGACTTACAAACCCAAACCTGCAACTAACCGTGTCCCACTGGTAACCACCTACTCTGCTACCTCACCCCAATTGCCAAGTATTCTGAATAAGGCCCTTCCTCTCCTCCATCAATCAGAAACACTCGGCACCACATTTCCTCAACCTCCACTAACATCATTTCGACGTGGTCGGACACTCAGGGACCTCTTGGTAAAAGCAAAGCACCCACAGCCCCACAACAAAGAAACTAGGATCCCTGGCTTCTATAAATGCACAGCAAACAAATGTATTATTCACAAACATTTACTAGAAGGAAACAAATTCTGTAGTTCTAGCACTGGACAAAAATTCCCCATCACCTCCTATATGAACTGCAAATCTACATGGGTCATATACCTAATCACTTGCCAAAAGTGCAACAAACAATATGTTGGAAAAACTGAAAATACACTCTACACACGATTTAATAACACCCGGTCAGAAATCAATAACTTCCACACCAGTCAGGGCAAATCTCTACCTTACACGATACACTTTAATCAACCGGATCACTCTATAAATGACATTCAGATCTCTGCCATTGAATCAATCACAAATCGATCACACACCACGATTCTGAAACGTGAGTCCTTTTGGATACACAAACTTCGGACAAAAGTCCCTCATGGCATAAATTTTGATGACTAAAGCATGTTCCCACATCAACCCAATCAAATTGTTAACCGTAACCCATTCATTCATTCATTCATTCATTCATTCATTCATCATTCATTCATTCATTCATTCATTCATTCTACCTTTATATGTCATTTATATAAATATATAAATATATTATATGAATATAAATGGGATATGAATATATGCTTGTGTGTTTATGTATGTATATCTCTATATTTGTATATGCACGTGCACTCTAACGGAAGTGACCGTAACGGAAACGGTGACTTCCGTTGAACTTGGGGCTGGTGAGTGAGCTTTGGCGTGGCTCTTCCTTCTGTATGCATTTTCTACACACGTCACACATCTCACACAGATATCACCATACACGCTTGACTGATATACATGCCTGCTGTTTTTGTAGACTCAGAAGCAGACCTTTGTTGGTCGAAAGCTTGGTCGACAATTAAAGATCGACGTCCTGAAGCTACGTCCGCGTCTTATTTAATCTAACGATTATATATATATATATATATATATATATATATATATATATATATATATATATATATATATATATATATACATATATGTACACATATATATACATATATATATATATATATATATATATATACATACATATATATAAATACATACATTATTATTTTTTATACATACATATATATACATACATACCCGGTGTATGCCCCGGTTTAGAATAGGTACACCGTATCCCTGCGTTACTGCGTTACGTTACAAACGTGGAGAATAGGTACACCTACACCGTGTCGTAAGAGGCGACTAAAAGGGTTGGCGTCAGGAAGGGCATCCGAACATTAAAACATTGCCTCAAAAAGAGAACCATGACAATTACAACTACCAATGGGCAGGTTACAGCTCGAAGTACCCCGTGGGGGACCCCACTTCCTCTCGTCAAAACTCATGGTGGGGAACCCGATCGAAGCAAGGGTGGAAATCACTCCATTTATGACGAGGACAAGTCTGATGCCCAACGTGGAGATCGGTTTCTGAGGTTTGGGACATGGAATGTAGGGACAATGACAGGGAGATCAGGAGAAGTGGTGGAAGTATTGGTGAGAAGAAGAGTGGACATATGTTGTGCGCAGGGGACGAGATGGAAGGGAAGTGGTGTGAGAATGGTGAAGGGTAGGCAGGGACAGAAATACAAGTTTGTGTGGCAAGGGTGCCCAGAAGGCATGAATGGTGTTGGTGTCCTGTTTTCTGAGGAGTTTGTAGACAGTGTGGTGAGTGTGACTCGAGTGAGTGAAAGGTTGATGATGGTGAAAATGATGATTGGAAAGCTCTTGATGAACGTCATCTCGGGATATGCTACGCAGATTGGTCGGAGCGACGAAGAGAAGGACAAGTTCTGGTGTGCGATAGAGAAGCTGATGGAAAACGTGAAAGATGAGGAAGTTGTTGTGGTAGGAGGAGACCTAAATGGACATGTGGGAAGGAGTATGGACGGTTTTGAGGGAGTTCATGGGGGTTACGGATATGGTGTGAGAATGGAGAAGGTGAAAGGATTTTGGAGTTTGCTGATGGAGCTGATTTGTTGCTTTGTAATACTCAGTTCCAGAAAGGGGATAATAAGCTTGTTACATACACGTCAGGTGGGTCGATGACAACTGTTGACTACCTGCTGGTGCGTAGGTGAGAAAGGGCGCACCTCCGGAACATAAATGTGATCCCGGGAGAGGAGGCTGTTTCACAGCACCACTTGGTTGTCTGCGACATAAGGGTGAAAGGTGTGAGGAGAGCTCGGCGGGTGAAGTACCAACCGAGAATGAAGGTGTGGAGGTTGAAAGAGGTGACAGTGAGGGGGGCATTAAAAGAGAGGCTGAGTAGGGTAGAGGATGATGTGGTTGAGCTTGAAAGTGGTTGGATGTCAATAAAAGATAGTCTGTTGGGAGCCATTGGTGAGGTATGTGGATGGACAAAAGGACCACCGAGGCACTCGGAAACATGGTGGTGGGATGATTAAGTTGGAAAGAAGATTGACGAGAAGAGGAAGAAGTTCAAGGAGTGGCAGAAGGTGAAGGGTATGGGGGCAGAAAAGGCAGAGTATGAAAGTTATAAGGCAGCCAAGAAGGCTGGAAAGAAAGAGGTAGCAAAGGCGCAGGTGGCATGGAGGAAAATGTTCGGAGAACGCTTGGATTTGGAAGAGGGTCAGAGAGCGGTATTCAGGATTGCAAAGCAGATAGCGAAAGAGAGGTGTGATGTGATGGGGGTGAGTTGCTTGAAGGATGAAGTGGGACAAATCGTTGTGGACCCAGATGGAATTAAAGGAAGATGGAAGAGATATATGGAAATACTGTTGAATGCAGAGAATGAATGGGATGGCAACATCGAGAGTAACCCAGTTTTAGGACCGGCAGAGAAGATAACCGAGAAGGAACTTGAGGAAGCGATAAAAGCAATGAAGGGTAGAAAAGCGGGAGGGCCGACGGGAGTTGTGGGAGATATATTGAAGGCAGCGGGAAATTTCGGTGTGAAGAGAATGACAGAGATCTGCAATCTGGTGGTGAAAGAAGGCCGCATTCCAGTGGATTGGGAACTGAGTACCCTCGTCCCTCTATACAAGGGGAAAGGTGACCCTCTGGACTGTGGCTCGTATCGAGCGATAAAGTTATTGGAGCATGGAATTAAGGTATTGGAAAGGGTGTTGGAGAGGAGGATAAGGAAGAAAGTGAAGATTGACGAAATGCAGTTTGGATTTATGACAGGGAGAGGAACGACAGACGCGCTTTTTATTGTGAGGCAGTTGCAGGAGAAGTAGATGGAGAAGAGGAAGAAGTTGTTTCTTGGGTTTGTTGATCTGGAGAAAACATTCGATCGGGTTCCACATGAAGTAGTGACCTGGTCATTGAGGAAGTTAAGAGTGGAGGAATGGTTGATAAGAGTTGTGATGGCAATGTACAAAAGAGCACGCACAGATGTAAGGACGAAGGACGGGAACAGTGGTGAGTTTGAGGTGAAGGTGGGAGTGCATCAGGGGTCGGTACTAAGTCCACTACTATTTGTAGCTGTGATGGAGGTGCTGGCTCGGAACGTAAAGGAGGGTTTACCGTGGGAGTTGTTGTATGCAGATGATCTGGTGTTGATAGCAGAAAGTATGGATGGCCTGAAGGAGAAGATGAACAAGTGGAAGGAATGCATGGAGACAAAAGGTCTGAAGGTGAATATTGGAAAAACGAAGGTGATGGCAAGTGGCAAAGCATGTGGTGAGGTGGAAATAACTGGGAAGTGGCCGTGTGCTGTGTGCAGGAAGGGTGTCGGAGTGAATTCAATTCAATGTACAATGTGCGCTGAGTGGGTTCATCAAAAATGTAGTGGTTTGAGAGAGTCATTAACCAGTGTGGCAGATACATTAAAGTGTAAGGTGTGCACAGAGGGAGCTGCAGATGGAGGAAATGTTGAGTTGGATCTTGGAGACGGCGTGAAGCTGGAAAGTGTGAAAAGATTTTGTTACCTAGGAGACATGCTGAATGGAGAAGGTGGATCAGACTCGGCAACGGTTGCTCGAGTGAGATGTGCATGGAAGAAGTTTCGTGAACTGAGTGGCGTGCTGACGAGGAGGGGAGTGTCGTTGAAGCTGAAGGGAATGGTGTGTGCTGCATGTGTGAGAAGTGTTGTGATTTATGGGAGCAAGACATGGGTAATGAACGAAGAGCAGCAACGAAGGCTGGAAAGGGTGGAAATGCGAATGGTTCGGTGGATGTGTGGAGTATCGTTGAGAGAGAGGAAGACAAATGATGAATTGCAAAAGATGATGGGAAAAGAGCCTGTGATGGATGCTGTGAAGAGAAACAGTTTGAGATGGTTTGGTCATGTGTTGAGGAAGGATGAAAGTGACTGGTTGAGAAGAGTGATGGAAATGAATGTAGCAGGAAGTAGAGGACGGGGAAGACCGAGAAAGACTTGGCTAAAGATGGTGGAAGAAGAAATGCGGGCAAGGGGGTTAACAAGGGAAGATGCAAAAAATAGGGTAAAAACGGAGAAGATTGTCATGGGGACTGCAAGGCTGTCCCTCCCCCATGGGGACTCCCCCCCCCCTCTCCCCCCTCCCCCCCGCCCCCTCCCCCTCCCCCTCTCCCCCTCCCCCTCCCTCTCCCCCTTTTTCACGGAGTGGAAGGAATGCATGGAGACAAATGCATGCAGACCTCCCCCTCCCCCTCCCCGATTTAGCATAGATAGTCGCATGTTTCACATAGATTTTTTTCAGCGAGGAATATTTTACACGGATTCTGACCGGTGGCAGAGCAGCGCGCTGATTCGCTCAGAGCGATCACGTGATGTTCCATCCCCGCCGCCAGTTGGCTTCACTTTTCACGGAGTATGAGCGTTCTATATATTTTCAATTCAGTGCGCCCGACTCGCTCACGTACTTGATTTGTGGCATAGACATGGCCCATTGGGCCTTCATGGTGTAATTTGTGCGAGGCTTTTGTCCGAGTGAGCTTGAGTCCTGAGGGCGAATGTACGGGTTGGGAATGTACGGGTCTCCCTTCCCCCACCCGGCAACGCAGGTACTGGAGGGCGTCACAGGATCGGTGAGTCTCCAAAAGCCGCTTCATGCTGTTGCAAAGATTCAGGACGATGTCGCGATTGTTGTGCTACTCTCCGACCATGAGAAATGCAACGTCATGTTGACTGGCCCTCCCCTTCCTCCCCTTCCCCCTCCGTCCTCCCCTCCCCCTCCCTTCCCCCTGCACCCTCCCCCTCCCTTTTCCCCCTCCCCCTCCCTTTTCCCCCTCCCCCCTCCTTTCCCCCTCCCCTCCCCGTCCCCTCCCCCTCCCCCTCCCCGCCCTCACCCCGATCTCCTCTCCATCCTCCCCTCCCTCCTCCCCTCCCCCTCCCATCCCCCCTCTTCTCCCTCACGTTATACACGGAATGCGGGGTACTTCCCTCCCCTCTCTCCCCTCCCCCCCTCTCCTCCCCTCCCCCCCTCTCCTCCCTTCCCCCCCCTCTCCTCCCCTCCCCCCCGTTCACCTCCCCTCCTCTTCCCCCTCCCTCCCCTCCCCCGCCGGCAATGCCGGGTACTTCTGCTAGTATATATATATATATATATATATTATATATATATATATATATATACAGTGGACCTTGACTTACGAGTGCACCAACTTACGAGTTTTTCGAGATACGAGCCGTCGCTCGGGCGGTTTATCGCTTTGAGATGCGAGCCGAGATCTGAGTTACGAGCTTTCCGCCACCCGCCACCAGGTGGATTCCGGTCACGTGGTTATCTTGCCGTGCAAGTACAGTATCTCTGCCGTATATCGCTGCATTTTTGTTTTCGCATTTTGGTTATTTTGGAAAATTTCTTAGTTTTAACCATGGGTCCTAAGAAATTGAGTACCAAGGGCAGTACTGAGAAGAAGAAGAGGATGATGTGCTTGGATATAAAACACGCAATCGTCGAAAAACATGAGCGAGGTGTGCGTGTTGTCGACTTGGTGAGGCGGATGTGAAGGCAGCTGAAGATTTTATTATAACTTTTGCCGAACTGATAGAAGCCGAACGATACATCCCCCAGCAAATCTTCAACTGTGACGAGACAGGGCTCTTCTGGAAAAAGATGCCGAGGAGGGACGTATATAACGGCAGAGGAGAAGAGCATGCCAGGCCACAACTTGTTCAGAGTGCCGGCGATAGCTCGCCTTCTCTTTGTGGAAGACACGGTGAGATCCTCAACATCCAACAACTAATGGGACGCAAACGGGGCGCCCAGTTTAGCGGTACCACACATTGATGAATCACCCTGCCTGTGAAACACCGACATGACAGGTTATAGCTGGGTCGGGATTCAAACCCAGGCTGGACAGTTTAGAGTCAAAGTGTGCGTACCTCCAGTCCAGGCCATCCTGCCAACTTGTATGCTGCATACAGGTGAAATATAAAGCGCGAGATATTTTTTATATATACTGTATATTTTAAAAAAAATTGGTGTGGTTTTTGGCGGGCTGGAACGGATTAATAGCATTTCAATGCATTTAATGGGGAAATTTGATTTGAGAAACGAGCAAATTGAGTTACGAGCTCGGTCACAGAACAATAACTCGTAAGTCAAGTTCCACTGTATATATATATATATATATATATATATATATATATATATATATATATATATATATATATATATATATAATATACATATAATATATATATATATATATATATATATATATAATATATATCCAGACTTGGCATTTAATATGGAATATTTTTTTTGTTGGGGTGAACTTACTTTTCAAGATGTCTTAGAACCAAATTTCATTGGAATTATGTTGAAATTATTCTAGATTTTGTTAATGTGACCTTTAATAGAAACAAAAACCACATTGACATTTCGAAACAAATAAATTGATCCTTGAAAGTGATGTAAACTGATATCGAACTCAATTCATGGTCAGTCCTGTGTTAAACGTCTGTACGTTTTCCAGAAGTATCTCTTTATTTTGCACATTAGCCAAATTTTTTTTAACAAAAACAAAAGTTAAATAACGACTGGGATTACGGACAGTAAAATTACAGTTCAGTACTTCGTGTTACCCCCACGAGCATTCAGGAGAGCACGTACACATTGAGGCATGCTGGTCACGAGATTTGCCAAGGTTTGGACAGGAATCGCTTGCCATGCAGTGACAATAGCCTGCTGCAATTCACACACAGAGGTCGGCTGCTGGTCCAAGTGGTCGATTTGACACGTTAATTCTGCCCACAAGTTCTCTATCGGATTCATATCCCGGGACATGGCAGGTCCACTCCATATGCTCTACACCACGTCAGCAAGAAAGTGTTGGATCATGCGAGCACGATGAGGCCGTGCATTGTCATCTTGGAAGACAAAGTTTCCGCGAAGGCTGCACGAGCAAATCGAAGCAATGTTTCTTCCAGAATGGCCTCAGTACTTGAACTGGTTCAGGTTTCATTCAGAACAACCAGGTCAGTTTTGCCCCCTGCATGAAAAGCAGCCCAAACGGTCACCCACCACCTCCAGCTTGGACTCTTGGCACTATACAATCCTTTGTTGTAGGCTTCATGCACTTGTCTGCGCACTCGGACGCGGCCATCTTGACGATAGACAGAAATCTAGACTCGTCACTGAAGGTCACGTGATCCAGTTCCTGGCTGCCATTGACGGTGCTCTCTGGCCCACTGCAATCGGCGCTGGCGGTGTTGTCTGGTCAGGTGTGGCTTTCTCAGGTGATGCCTGGCACGATAGCCTGCTTGAACCAGTCATTGGTTGACTAGCCTTCTGGATACAGGCACATTTGTCAGTTGCTGTCACTCAGCCCTAAGCCAATTAGCTGACTTGGTACGGCCATTGCGGACTAACCGGTGCAGCTGGCGATCATCCCTCCTTGTGGTTCTGCGGGGACGTCCTGGCCTCGGTATTGGAGTAGGGACACCCCTCTGAGCATTTCGTTTCAGGATCTTTGACACCTGACCTTGAGTGATGCCATACTGCCGAGCAATCGCACGCTGTTTCATGCCGTAATTTCGTAAAGCCACCCACTCCATGACAAACAGCATTGTCGAGTTGACGGACCATCTCAGAGGAAGCGGCAATAACTTTTGGAGATGTGCAGCAGTTGTTTTCCACTAATACAGAACGCAACACCCTTGTATACCCGACTGTGAAGCCAATCATCAAATGCACCTGTCCGTACATTTTGCCATGCCACCTGTGATGTAATCCTGTTGTTGACTTCTTGCTGCGACAGACAATCAGTGACATGGTTCTTTTAACAAATAAATCACCACCAAAGTGTAAAAGAAACTCACCAGATTGATATACTGTGTTAAGAAAGTAAACCCAAGTCAAGAAAAAATATATATTCCATATTAAATGCCAAGTCTGTATATATTGTTGTGGATATGAGAATGGTTTTTTTTTTTTGTTGTTGTAGTGTAAATTGTTGTAAAATATCGCCCTCCTTACTCCAGTGTTGTATAAAGGTCAAAGAGCGTTCCCGTAGTTAGTTCCATAAAGCATACATGAAGGACACCATAATATCCCTGTTCAGTAGTTTATTTCCTTATTCTGTGTATTAGGTTAAGGCTTTGTCTTCCATTAAGATGACACTCCATTGCACCAAGTGAAATAAGATAGATCCCCTTTCATTCCCATTCCCAAAACCTCCATTTCCAACTGCGTCATTGCCAAGCCTCAATTGCCAGCTACATCCCCTCCAAGCCTCCATTGCCAACTGCACTGGGCAGTTTGCCAGGTTTGCTACAGCTGTGGGTTGTTGATTTCGCCCCAAAACCACCATTAAGCATGTGCTCAGCTCGGGGAAGAAGGGCATGCCCGCCCATCGTCATCAAGGGCGGAGCCAGAGGGCCGTGCCGACCAATCAGGGCCGAGGCGAGCTGACCGATGGGCGTGTCCTGGACACTAGCGGCTTGATCGCCTGAGGCGCTATAAAAGCGCGCGCGCAAGAGCCGAGTGTGTGGTTGGACCAAGCAAGCGAAAGTTGTGGTTGGACCAAAAGGGAGACGTGCAAAGAGATGTGGTTGGACTAAGCGAGAGTGGTTGGACCAAGCGAGAGACGTGCAAAGAAAGGCGCGTCAGAACGTTGGTTGGTGGTTGGTGGCGGAAAGAGAGTTGGTTGCAAAAGAGAGTAGGAGAAGTAAAGAGAAGTGAGGCGGAGTGAGGCAGAGTGAAGCCAAGAAAGACAGCAAGCCTTGTGAGAGTTGAGTTGAGGAGGAGCACAAAAAGGGACACCAAGAGTTGCGTCGACGCCACCGAGGTTTTACCGCCCAGAACGCGAGGAGTCGGAGCTGTCACCTCCAGCCCTGCCGTTTGCAGGGACCTGACCCTTCCTCCCCCTCCAGCCATCCACCTCCTGCCATTCCTATCATCATTCCCCGCGTGAGTCTGTCTTTTGTTTGTTCTGTCCTGGGTTTAATTAAGACTGTAGGTAAGCTAGCGTTGCACTGTGTCTCTGAGTTCTTCTGTAAATTATTTTCTTATCTTTCCTTCTTCCTTGGTTTCTTTCAATCCTGTACATAGTAATAAATTATATTTGTATTCCTTACCCTTTGTCTTTCTTCTTCTTCACATCCTTCGCTTTAGTCTTTTCCCCATTGAATATCTGTGGCGCGATTCGGCCAACGTTCAGGAATCGGGTTAGTCGGGGTAACTGTTAGGGCCGCAGTGCCATCCGCTCGGCCAAACAACATCTTGTCCGCGGTCCGTAACAATATATATATATATATATATGTATATATATATATATATAATGTATATATATATATATATATATATATATATATATATATATATATATATATAATTATATATATATATATATGCATACATACACATATATGAGTGCTTATTATGATATGTACATATATATATATATAATATATATATATATATATATATATATATATATATATATATATATATATATATATATATACATATATATACATATATATATATATATATATATATATATATATATATATATATATATATATATATGTAATGATATATTATTATGATATACACTACCGGTCAAAAGTTTTTGAACACCTCAATGTTTCCAGTTTTTATTGAAATTTAAGCAATTCAAGTCCAGTGAATAACCTGAAATGGTACAAAGGTAAGCAGTAAACTGCTCGAGGTTAAAAAAAAGTTTAGGTTCGCAAAAACGGGAAAATAATGTAAATTGCACAGTTCTATTGTAAAAAAAGGCCTTCTTCAGGGAACAAGTAGTGGGTTAACAACTTACAGCTGTTCTGCAGCAATGTAAGTAAATTAAGCCTTGAAAGTTGATGCAAACAATTCCTACAGGTGTCCCAACCTCTGCTGATTACTTGATTACAAAACACCTGTCTGTATCAAAGCAGTATTGGAACAGACTGTTATTACACCCACCCACTTTGGACAATATTGCACTGCAGGAAGTAGTATATTGCTATCATAATGGCGAGAAAAAGGCAATTAACAAAGGAAGACAGACAGACCATTATAACCCTTAAAAGTGAAGGTCTTTCCTTTGGAGAAATTGCAAAGAAAGCCAATGTGTCAGTGAGTACAGTTTCTGACACCATCGAAAGTGTTACGGATTCGTCACTTCCGCTGTTGTGGTTTTCACCCACTTGACATGTTTCTGATATTATGTATTATTATTATTCTCAAAAGGTTTATTATTCAGGAACAGCTATCTAAAGTTAAAAAGGTTAACGTAAAATGATACAGGAAACCGAACCAGAAGAAAAAGGAGGTGAAGAGAAGGAGGCGGCATGAGCAAAGTTGGAGAAGGCGTGACGTCAAGGCTCCATTGCGAGGCTGGTCTACCGACAGTCACGAGGGAATTTTGAGTTCCTTGAAGGGACATACGGCGATAGGAATTATCGCTGGAGTGGAAAATCTGCGTAGTCAGATTTGGGGCGCTGAGATTTTGACGAATCCTCGCCTAGTCGCATCGGCTCAAGTAAGAGCCGTCGGCCATTTTGAACCCCGCGCTTCGGACACCTACAAAGGTTTTGCCTCGCGTCATCTTCATCCCAACATCCTACCGTTTGGCGGGGATGTGTGTGTGCGACCGCTTTGTCTCCAATTACGTTGCGGTTCGCTGATTGAGCGGTGAAGATGCCCCTCTGAAGGGCGCCGTTGTACAGTTTCGGCGGGGCGATCACCATTGTCAAATGTACGTGATTCGAATATCGACTGGAGAGCGAGATTCGGGCGTCGACTGGATATCGTTCGAGCGACCCCTGGAGCGAATCACATTTGCATTGGAAAAGGTTATAGAGACATTGAGGAGTGTCCTTTTCACTCGCTGGGAGCAGTGAGTAAACTGACTTTATTGATGGTATATAGAGTGCACTCTTAATTGCCATTTGTTGCACCGTTATTCCTGTGTGATGTTCAATATATTATTTGTTCTTTTATAACCCTTGGTGTGGTTTCACTATTGATTTCTAACACAGAGAATAACATATTTTTCTGCCGGGGCTCCTCTCGGGATTCGGAGGTTTACCGAGACCAGGAGATCGGTGAGGACCCCGTAACAGAAATTGGGGGATCGTCCGGGATAGAATTCCCTAGCATTGCCAAAATTTTCCAATTTTGGAATATTTTCCAACGTTCCCAAATTTTTCAAAAAAAAAAAATATATATATATTTTTTGGGGGATATTTCTTGTGTGAAGGTTAACAGGTGCTAACGGATAGTCACCATGGAGTTTGACGCAGAGAAGTTTGCAGCGACCCCTAGTGAGGCACAGTTCCGTGCGTTACTAAAATCGGAACTCTTGAGATTGGCCAAACATTTTAGCTTGGAGGTCCGATCTAAAATGAAGAAAACAGAGATGCAGACAGTGGTGATAGAATCTATGGTGGAACTAGGAACATGGAGAGAGGGAGCCTTGGATTGGTTACCAGAAGAACAAGAAAATGTGGAGCTCCAAAAAACGGAGATGCAATTGCAGAGCCAAGAAAGGTTAAAAGCACAGGAAAGAGAACTCCAGGAAAGGTTAGAAGAGAAAAAAGCAGAGGAAAGGAGAGTGGAATGAGAACTCCAGGAAAGGTTAAAAGCACAGGAAAGAGAACTCCAGGAAAGGTTAAAAGCACAGGAAAGAGAACTCCAGGAAAGGTTAGAAGAGAAAAAAACAGAGGAAAGGAGAGCGGCAAGGGAACTCGAAGCAGAGGAGAGAAAAGCCGAAAGGGAGTTAAAGGACTGTGAAATGGGGCTTCAGCAGGAAATTAAAGTCAGGGAGCTGGAGTTAATGAGAGAACGGGGAGAGGTGCCATCCATGCCGACGGGTTCGACAACTAGTCAGAACACCTGGGATGTTGGCAGACATGTTAGGCTGGTTCCACTCTTCAATGAAAAGGAGGTAGCCAAGTTTTTTTTACACTTTGAGAAAGTGGCTAGAATGCTAAAATGGCCGGAGGAGTCCTGGACCATATTAGTGCAAAGAGTTCTGGTGGGTAAAGCTCAAGATATTTATTCGGCTTTACCGATTGACCAATGTGCAGATTATGAGACCATGAAGAAAACCATTCTCAAAGCCTATGAATTGGTCCCTGAAGCTTACTGGCAAAAATTCTGGAACGCCAGGAAGAGGGAGAGTGAGACCCATGTGGAGTTTGCCAGAATGCAAGAAACCATGTTTGATCGGTGCTCGGTGGTGTGATTCAAAAGGAGTTGGGAAAGACTTCGAACGACTGCGACAATTGATCCTCGTGGAGGAATTCCAACAGTGTGTCCACGAGGACAATAAAGTTCATCTGGAGGAAAGGAAAGTACCAAAGCTGTATGAGGCAGCAGCCATGGATGATGACTATGCCTTAACCCACAGGATGGGGTTCCACAAACCTAACTTCTCGCCTATACCTAGCCAGGGGAGCTATGGTACATCAGGGGCGGAGAACGAAAATGCATGGGGGCGGCCTCGAGATGAATATGAGGACCACTCTGATACCACGACTTCTAGGAATCCGAAGACAGCAGTTCCAAGGCAGACTTGCCCTCCGGGGGGCTCGAGACAACCCACGAGGTTCTCCTCTGGGCCTACTTGCGCTTTATGCCATAAACCTGGACACTTGATGTCCCACGGTTATGCTCTGGGAAAGGAAAATCAGGAGCGGAGTTAGACTAGTACAACTCCGAATGCAATGGCAAATGTGAAAAATCGTCCTCAAATGGGTTACCAACCATTTATTTCAGAGGGCTTTGTGTCCTTGGATGGAGACTCGACTAACCAGAAACCAGTTAGGATATTGAGGGACACAGGAACACATCAGTCTTTGATGCTTGAAGGCATTTTGCCATTGTCCGAGGAGATGGCAACTGGTGATAGTGTTCATTTACAGGGGATTGGTGGCTGTGTTAGAGCTCCATTTGGAGTCTGATTTGGTGTCAGGACCGGTCACCGTAGGTTTACAAGCCACACTTCCTGCAGAGGGAGTATCTTTTGTTATCGGGAATGATTTGGCCGGTGGTCAAGTTTCTGGTGACTGGATGTTTGTTGAAAAGCCTAGGAGGAAGTACCCTGAAACGAAGTGTCAGCACACGCAAGTCAGGGATGGAGGCAATATTGGCAAGCTTTTTGTAGGGGGACTGAACTTCAAAACCAAGGAAGATGTTCTGGAGTCTGCCTTCAGCAAATATGGACCGCTTTTGGAAGTGTTGCTGATAAAAGACAGGGAGACACAAGAGTCAAGAGGGTTTGGCTTTGTCACGTTTGAAACCTCAAAGGACGCCAGAGATGCAGAAAAGGATCTGATTAGCAAGGAGTTGGAGGGTCGGACCATAACAGTAGGGAAGGCATTTCATAGGTGTCGTGGGGGCTACAGAAGAGGACAACAGAGTAGTAGTTTTGGTGGTGTCCGCAATCGATATTATTATGGAGGCTCCCAGAGTTACGGCAGCTCCCGAAGGAAGGATTTATCAGAGTAGTGGCCGAGAAGGAGACCGCTATTCATGTGACTACAGTGACAAGCGGTCCCACCGTAATTATTATGAAAGTCCGGAAAAGTTGAAGCACTGAATGCTGTGGAACAGCCGAGCCAAGATTCCTCCACGGATTAACCGTGAACGCCACGTTCCTAAAGGCATCCATGTAGTGAAATTCCCTTCACGGATTAACCGTGATCTCCACGTTCCTAAAGGCGTCCATGTAGTGAACTTTCCTGCATGGACTAACCGTGAACTCCACGTTCCTAAAGGCGTCCATGTGGTGAATACTTCCAGGCCTCACCACCCCACCACCATGGAACCTGGCTTTCAGCTCGGCCTCCCGGGGAAAAGTGGTAGACTTGCTTGACTTTGGATATTGATCACAGCCCCTTAACCTTCATTCAAAAAATGAAAAATAAAAATCAGAGGTTGATCAGATGGAGTTTGGTTTTCCAGGAGTTCAACTTGGAAATTGAACATGTAAAGGGCAGGGACAATGTCGTTGCTGATGCTTTGTACAGAGTGAATTAACTTTAGAAATCTCTGTGGGTTGTGTGAAATTTTGTTGCTTTATTTTTGAGATGTTGATAATTGTTGCTCATGGGAATTGGTGATTTGGGTTGTGAGTTTATTTTTGTTTGTTCAAAGAGTTTGCAGGCAAAGAAAGTTTTCGCTGTGTTCAAACTTTCTTTCTTGAGGGGGGGGGGGGGGGGGGTGGTGGGGAAGTGTTACGGATTCGTAACTTCCGCTGTTGTGGTTTTCACCCACTTGACATGTTTCTGATATTATGTATTATTATTATTATTCTCAAAAGGTTTATTATTCAGGAACAGCTATCTAAAGTTAAAAAGGTTAACGTAAAATGATACAGAAAAACCGAACCGGAAGAAAATGGAGGTGAAGAGGAGGAGGCGGCACGAGCAAAGTTGGAGAAGGCGTGACGTCAAGGCTCCATTGCGAGGCTGGTCTACCGACAGTCGCGAGGGAATTTTGAGTTCCTTGAAGGGACATCCTTCAAGGAACTCAAAAACGACGAATCAACGTCTACCGACCGTCCCCCGCGAGATCAACGTCTACAGACCGCCCCCCGCGAGCACAGCTATAAGGACGAAGGACGGGAACAGTGGTGAGTTTGAGGTGAAGGTGGGAGTGCATCAGGGGTCGGTACTAAGTCCACTACTATTTGTAGCTGTGATGGAGGTGCTGGCTCAGAACGTAAAGGAGGGTTTACCGTGGGAGTTGTTGTATGCAGATGATCTGGTGTTGATTGCGGAAAGTATGGATGGACTGAAGGAAAAGATGAACAAGTGGAAGGAATGTATGGAGACAAAAGGTCTGAAGGTGCATATCGGAAAGACGAAGGTGATGGCAAGTGGTAAAGCATGTGGTGAGGTGGAAAGAACTGGGAAGTGGCCGTGTGCTGTGTGCAGGAAGGGTGTCGGAGTGAACTCCATTCAATGTACAATGTGCGCTGAGTGGGTTCATCAAAAATGTAGTGGTCTGAGAGGGTCATTTACCAGTGTGGCAGCTACATTCAAATGTAAGGTGTGCACAGAGGGAGCTGCAGATGGAGGAAATGTTGAGTTGGATCTTGGAGACGGCGTGAAGCTGGAATGTGTGAAAACATTTTGCTACCTCGGAGACATGCTGAATGGAGAAGGTGGATCAGACTCGGCAACGGTTGCTCGAGTGAGATGTGCATGGAAGAAGTTTCGGGAACTGAGTGGCGTGCTGATGAGGAGGAGAGTGTCGCTGAAGCTGAAGGGAAAGGTGTATGCTGCATGTGTGAGAAGTGTTATGATTTATGGGAGCGAGATATGGGTAATGAACGTAGAGCAGCAACGAAGGCTGGAAAGGGTGGAAATGCGAATGGTTCGATGGATGTGTGGAGTATCGTTGAGAGAGAGGAAGACAAATGATGAATTGCGAAAGATGATGGGAATATTGCCTGTGATTGATGCTGTGAAGAGGAACAGGCTGAGATGGTTTGGTCATGTGTTGAGGAAGGATGAAAGTGACTGGTTGAGAAGAGTGATGGAAATTGATGTAGAAGGAAGTAGAGGACAGGGAAGACCGAGAAAGACTTGGCTAAAGATGGTGGAAGAAGAAATGCGGGCAAGAGGGTTAGCAAGGAGAGATGCAGAAAATAGGGCAAAATGGAGAAGATTGTCATGGGGACCGCAAGGCTAACCCCCGCTCTAGCAGGGAAAATGGCCTTTAAAATGCATGTTGTTGTTGTTGTTGAAGGGACACCCGGCGATAGGAATTATCGCTGGAGTGGAAAATCTGCGTAGTCAGATTTGGGGCGCTGAGATTTTGACGAATCCTCGCCTAGTCGCATCGGCTCAAGTAAGATCCGTCGGCCATTTTGAACCCCACGCTTCGGACACCTACAAAGGTTTTGCCTCGTGTCATCTTCATCCCAATATCCTACCGTTTGTCGGGGATGTGTGTGTGCAACCGCTTCATCTCCAATTACGTTGCGGTTCGCTGAGTGAGCGGTGAAGGTGCCCCTCTGAAGGGCGCCGTTGTACAGTTTCGGTGGGGTGATCACCATTGTCAACTGTACGTGATTCGAATATCGACTGGAGAGCGAGATTCGGGCGTCTACTGGATATCGTTCGAGCGACCGCTGGAGCGAATCACATTCACATTGGAAAAGGTTATAGAGACATTGAGGAGTGTCCTTTTCACTCGCTGGGAGCAGTGAGTAAACTGACTTTATTGATGGTATATAGAGTGCACTCTTTAATTGCCATTTGTTGTACCGTTATTCCTGTGTAATTTTCAATATATTATTTGTTCTTTTATAACCCTTGGTGTGGTTTCACTATTGATTTCTAACACAGAGAATAACATGTTTTTCTGCCGGGGCTCCTCTCGGGGTTCGGAGGTTTACCGAGACCAGGAGATCGGTGAGGACCCCGTAACAAAAGGCATTTGGAAACTGGAGGAAACCCTGACTGGAAGAGGTCTGGCAGACCCAAAGCCACAACAGAATCAGGAGACAAGTTTCCGAGAGTCAACAGCTTGCGTGATAGGTGGCTCAAAGGACAACAGCTTCAAGCACAGCTTAACACTGGTCGAAGTAAGCAAGTCTCAGTTTCAACTGTGAAGAGAAGACTTCGAGCTGCAGGTTTGACAGGTCGAGTGGCAGTAAGAAAGCCATTGCTAAGATGGAAAAATAAGAAAAAGAGGCTTGCCTGGGCCATGAAGCACCACCAGTGGACTACTGAAGACTGGAAGAAGGGCTTATAGACCGATGAATCAAAATTTGAAATCTTTGGTTCATCACGCAGGGTTTTTGTACGCCGTCGAGTAGGCGAAAGGATGGTTCCTCAGTGTGTGACACCAACTGTCAAACATGGAGGAGGAAGCGTGATGGTCTGGGCTCTTTTGCTGGATCCAGAGGGCGACTTTCACAGAGTGACTGGCACCCTGAACCAAAAGGGCTACCACAGCATTTTGCAGCGCCATGCAATACTCTCTGGTATATGCCTAGTTGGTCAGGGGTTCATCCTCCAGCAAGATAATGACCTTAAACACACCTCCAGGCTATGTCAAAACTACCTTTGAGGAAAAGAACAAGACAGTAGGCTTCAAATCATCGAATGGCCAGCACAGTCTCCAGACTTAAACCCTATCAAGCTGGTTTGAGATGAACTGGACAGAATGGTGAAAGCAAAGCAACCTACAAGTGCAACACATTTGTGGGAACTTCTGCAACAGTGTTGGGAAGAACTTCCCCAACAATATTTTATTTCCATTGTAGAAAGAACGCCACGAGTGTGTTCGTCGGTTATATCTGCAAAAGGTGGCTACTTTGGCGGAGTCAAAACTTTTAATTAAATTTTGTTAAACAACATGATTTTATGATTTCTTTTTTATCTCCAATTGTTTATTTGTTCTATGCTTAATTTCAGCGTACATTGAGACATTAAATTGCGTAAATTTCAATAAAAAATGGAAAAACAGAGGTGTTCTAAAACTTTTGACCAATAGTGTATGTGTGTGTGTATATATATATATATATATATATATATATATATATATATATATATATATATATATATATATATATATATATATGTATATATATATATATATATGTATATGTATATGTATATGTATATATATATATATATATATATATATATATATATATATATATATATATATATATATATATATATATTTGTGCGTTACTCTGCCTGTCTGTCTTTGTTTGTCTGTCTGTCTGTATGTATGTATGTCAGTCGCCTACAGGTCACAATTTTCAACCGATCTTCACGAAACTTCTCCAAGTTGTCGAGGTGGTAATCAAAGTTGAGAAGCCTGTTGATTTTTAGGTCAAATGTCATCTTGAGTTCACATTTCTAAAATCGCTTATTTAAAATCCAATTGACTTGAAAATTGAACAGCATTTGTATATTGAGTCACTAAATTGGGAAACCAACTATTTTTGAGGTCAAAAGGTCAAAGATCAACTCAAGGTCAAACTTCCAAAATCATCAATTTTCATCTGAAAAACCATCAATTTTCATCCGATTGACTTGGAGATTGAAGAGCAGTTGCACATTGAGTCACTGAATTGGGAAACCAATTTTGAGGTCAAAAGGTCAAAGGTCAACTCAAGGTCAAACTTCCAAAATCATCAATTTTCATCCGATTGACTTGAAAATTTAACAGCGTTTGCATAGTGCCTCACTGAATTGGGAAACCAACTATTTTTGAGGTCAAAATGTCAAAGGTCAACTCTGTCAAACTTCTAAAATCATCAAATCCTATAGACCTGAGCTTTGATCAAGATCGTCAATTTTGATCTTGATGAAATGGACAATTTGCTGGATCAATTGCAACCTTTTGGGGGAGGGGGGAAAAGGGGGGAGGGTGGATTTTGCAAGTATCGTGATCTGCATGACGTCCTCTTGTTTGTTTGTTTGTCCGGGCGATATGTCAGCCATCCTTTGAGCTCGGAAGCTGAAATTTGGGCACAATAGTGAGCAAGTACTTTGGCAAAAATGATGTTTTTTGTTTTTGGATTAATTAATTAATTAATTAATTACTTAATTGTTATCGATTAATTAAGTGCTTATTTATTTCCTTTCTCATCTGGGCATTATCTCAGGCACCTTTGAGCCAGGAAGCTGATATTTGGACACGACAATGACCAAGTGATTTGGCTATAAAAGGGTATTTTTGATTTATTGATTAATCAATTAATTGATTAATTATTTTTTCCAATTAATGACTTAATTAATTTTCAAAAGTTACAGCTTCAGATGAAACACTGCTGATTGAGGTATGCTATTATCCAATTGCTTAAGAAATTATTTTACGATTATTATTTCTTGATTTTAATTACGCAATTAATCAATCAATTATTGTACACCTATCCCTCCCAATACCGTTTCAATGTGCTGCATGGCGGTATCGCCGGGTGCCAAAGGCGCCCCGGCAATATCGCACTGGAGGATATTTATTTATTTGGCATGGGGGGCGGTGTACTTTGAATGTATCTGTACTTGTTTATATATTTATTTATGTGTTTATTTTTTATTTTTTGGCCTCTGTGTGCTCTTTTTTTTTAAAATCAAATATGGTATCCTTAATATACAGTAACAAATGTACAGTGTCCTCCATAGGTATTGGAACAGTGAAGTCAAATTTGTTATTATTGCTGTATACTCAAGAAATTTTGATTTGAGATAAAAATATGAATATTAGGCCAGAGTACAAAAGGTCAACTCACTCCCTCTCTTCTCCTTACCCCACCGCCCCTCCACCCCCACTCACCACCTCCATACCTCTTCTCTTTCCCCCCTTCCCCCCCCCCCCCCCCCCCACGCTCTCCACTCCCCTTCGTTATGTCACACTCCTCTTAATACCTTAAAGTTGAGCTTCTGCAGCTTACAACAAGTGAATGCTTTTCACAGAAATTTACCAAAAAAATTTCACAAAATCAAAAGTCACTCACTTTTCAGGAAAAAAAAAATCACTCAGCTCTTCCACAAAAATCACCCAGCCGAATAGGAAGGCAGGACGAGGAGCACATGAGCAGGCATGACAAAACGATGGCAGGATGAGGAACAAGCAAGCAGGCATGATTAAATGGAGGCAGGATGAGGAGCAGGCGAGCATGCACGATTAAACGGAGGCAGGTCAAGGAGCAGGTGAGCATGCATGACAAAACGGAGGCAGGACGAGGAACAAGCGAGCAGGCATGATTAAATAGAGGAAGATTGAGGAGCAGGCACAACGAGACAGAGCAGGACGAGGAGCAGGCACCTCTTGTTAGCTTCAGCCTTAACAGGGGGAGGAGATGAAATGGATTCCATTAATTGGCACACATTGGCTACGAGAGGAGAGGAAGTTACCCATGTGTGGAGTCGGTCTTGTATGCCATCGGCAGAGAGTTTGGAAAGTAAGGCAGAATGCCAGACTGTATCAAAAGCACGAGATGTGTCCAGAGAGACTGCCCTAATCTCAGGTCTGGTATTGAGGGCCTCCATCCATTGTTGGGTGAGTAGAAGCAGCACGTCCAAGGTGGAGTGGCCTGGTCTGGTGAACCGAGATGAGGTTGTTGCAAAAAAGAAAGGATTTCATATCAACTGCGAAGATGGATTTCATGACCATACTGATGATTGGAAGCAAGCGGATCGGTCTGTAGTTAAGGGAATCGGTTTTTGCACCTTCTTATGTGGTGCAATGATGTTGGCGAATTTCCAAGAAAATGGAAGATGATCTCTGGCAAATGATGCAGCGAAAAGGGCAGAAATAGTATGTGCAAGAGCAGCAGAGCTGGTTTTTAGGACATGTGAGCTGATGGTGTCTGGCTCATATGCTGAATCAGAGTTGAGGGTTGTGAGAAACTTCTCCTCCTTCTCAAGTGCAAAAAGGCACAGAGTCCAGCATCATTTGGATACAACAGGGTAGGGTGGCTACAGAGAATGGGGGGATGGGACACACGATTTGGAAGCAAACACAGAATTGTGCCATTCAGCCTTCTCACGAGCAGAGTCAGCTGCGGTGTTGTTGAAAGAGAAAAGGAATGGACAGAGGGGGGGGGGGGGGGGGCTTACTATGGAGACAGACTTAACAGGGCACCACGAGGTTTTACAGGAGGGAGACAAGTTTGAAAGTTCAATATTGATGTCGGACAGATGTTTCCTGGCTCTCCTCAGAGTGGACACATACATACATGTTGTAGATTTTGTGGAATGAGCTGACATTGCCTTTGATCAGTTTAACTTTCCAGGAAGGGAAGGGAAGTTGTGTCAGAGCAACTGCCTCACCACAGGATTCAGTGTAACATGAATGGGAAGAAGGGTAGAATAACTAAAGATGAGATGGAATGGATCTGTGCATAAGAGTGAGCAGGTTTCTACAGAATAATTTCCACGCTGAGTTAATACCGACAGCAGTGGATGCAAGAGACCAATCCTGAAGATAGATGGCTGCCTGTAATCCCTGCCAATCTGCCTGAGTGAAGTGCAAGACGCGCCAGTACTGAGGTAGCTCTTTGAGAATAGCCAGAGCGATGTTGACTCTCACAACCATATGATCAGTTCAAGGAATTGAAGCAGAAGAAGTGCAGGATAAATTTGCAGTGACATTTGTCATCACTTCGTCCAGAATGGGCACAGATTGAGTCAGTCACATGGAGTCACAGAAGTCCTTTACTGAAGTGCCATAGCTGATGAGAGATGTACCAACACCTTGCCAATTTGCATGGTGACAATTGGAATCAACACATATGAGGATGAAAGCATTGGGAAAAGTGGTTAAAAGTTGGTCCATGTTGTCTGAGATGTAGATGTAGATGGAGTCATCACTGTTTGGAGGAAGGTACAACAGGGACAAACAAGAGGTGGAAGCGGAGGCGAAGTCGCAGCCAAATGTACTCTTGGGTTGGCAAGTGTAAGATCAGTACAAGGCCAGTGAGAAATTGAGTTCTTGAATAAAAGTGCAACTCCACCACCAGGGTGGGGTTCAGGCCTATCAAATCAGAGGAGACAATAACTAGGTCGAGATACTAAGGACTCAGGGACATCCTGTTGGAGGAGGGAATCTGTTGAACAGATGGTGTCCAGTTTATCAACAGTGGCCTGGATTGAGAGATCAAGTTGGAGCAGAGACCTCGGATGTTTGAGGTCCTTACAGTTGGGGACAGGAGAGGAGGTGTTGGGAGGTTGCAGAATGGGGGTGGGGGGATTTCAGGGGCATGATGAGGGGGCCTTTGAAGGGGGGGGGGATGAGGGGAAGGACAGGCAGAAGGTTTGAGTGGGTGAGGTGAGAGGGACGCATTGAGGAGTAGAGCGAGGAGAGGCATTAAGAGGGCTTGGGATGCAAAAAGTGTGGACATGAAGCTTTTAGGAGGTGGAGTGAGGAAGGAGTGGAACGAAGGGACATGAAGTGGAGGGAGCTGATTCCAAATCCCCAAATTGGACGAACACAGATAAATATCATGGGATGGGAGATAATATTTTTTTTGTAGAAGGCACGACAGAGAAAGGCGGTGCTGAAGGTACGGGAGTAGAGGCGGTGGACCAAGTGCTTAGCTGACTGTTTGGGAAAATATTTTTTCTGAAAAAGAAGAAGAAGAGCAATAGATTGGATGAATAAGAAGAATGCGTGGGGTACTCCTGATGAAGAAATAAGGAAAGTGAAGCATTTAAAAATGTTTTTAAATACTTCCAAAGGAAGAAGTGTTTCTATTCAATGTGGATTCAATTTGGAGATAGTGAGAAAATGGGGAAAAAGGAATGAAGTACCCCTGAGGTACAGGCAGAAGGAAGTCAAAGTAGAATGAGATCTTGGAGTGGAAAAATAAAGTTTTAATTTTTTTGAAGGGGAAAAAGGATAACGTTAAGACCTTCGTTCGCAACTTTATGGAGTACTGCTCTCCACTCTGGGCAGGTGTTTCTGCCTCAAACCAAGCCCTTTTTATTATGTAGAGAGCAAGGCCCTCAAAATCATTGGGATCTCCCGTGACAAAGCCGAGTGTCCTGGCCTGTTCCTTTCGCATCGCAGGCAAACTGGTGGCTTCATTGTATTCGAATGCCTCCTTTTTGGTCTGGAACCGTCTTTCATTTCTTGGCTCTGTTCCTCACAGGTTTATACGGGGTGCATATGGTCTGCCAGTAACCATTTTCTTGTTAAACTCCCAAAATCCAGGCTCACTGCTCACTTCCACTCATTTGTTCCTCTTTTCTCTCAGAACCAACTTCCCCAGCCTGCCCAGTCCCATTCTTCCCTCCAGGGCTTCAAGACAGCTGTTCACCACTACCTCAGGATACTCATGATCTCATTTACCACAAATGACCCAATTCCCATGTACTCCATTTTTCCAGGTTGTTGTGATTTCCTCCCGTCTCCTCACCTCTTTTAATTTGTCGGTTTGTCCCTTTTCTGTTTCATCCCCACTTTCCCCTTCCTCTTCACGCTGTGTTTCAGTTTGGGTGCAGATTGGTCCACCATGTGTCCTTGTCTCCTTCTCACTCTCACTTCTACTCTGCTGTTGGTGTTCTCCCCCTTTCCATTGTGTTTCCGTCCATTCTGCTATAGCTTTTCCATGAGCCTCAGTCATGTATACAGAAAAAAACTAAGCGAAAATAAAGCCTCTCCTTGGACACTGTTCCTTACATCCCAAGGACAGTCCCTCTGTCCATGACTATCCCAACACCTGCTTGTGATGACACCTGCTATGCCATGTGGGCAGATCTAAGAGAAATAAACTCTGAAAAAAAATCAGGGCAGTACATGCCCCCTTGTTTTGGTCAACATGTGGCCAGGAGATGAGTGCGGTGAGTGAGTGAAAGGCCCTCGGAGTTGGCTTCATCGCGGGAGATTCCAATGATTCTGAAAGCTTTGGTTTCAGCAGCGTGAAGATGAGCTCGGTGTGAGGCAGGAGCACCAGCCCAGAGGGGAGAGCAGTATTCCATTGAGCTGCGGATGAAAGCCTTGTATGTGGTGAGAAGCTCAGGTGTGCCAAGGAAGGACTTCGCACGACGGAGGATGCCCAGTCGGCGACTGGCATTGGAGGCAGCTTGGAAATGTGTTTTCCCAAGAAAGATCATGGCAGATGGTGAGACCCAAAAGCTTGAGTGACAGAACTTCTTGGAGAGGATTGTTGAGAAAGTAGATGGGAGGGTTGTCCAGTCAGTCTTTTCTGAGACATTGTGAGAGTGTGAGATTTGTCAGGATTGAAAGACATGTTCCATTTGTTTGCCCAGTCTGTGATTTTGTCCAGGTCTGCAGAGAGTGAGGAGGCTGCAGACTGCCGATCTGAGGAATGAGGTATGGAGCAACAGAGAGTGGAGTCATCATCAAAGAGATAGAGAGGATTTTCCAGAGAGTCGGAGAGATCATTGATGAAGACCAGAAAACGGACAGGGCCAAGAACACTGCGTTGGGGAACTCCAGCCTGAACAGGAAGGGGAGATGGGAGAGAGAGAGAGAGAGAGAGAGAGAGAGAGAGAGAGAGAGAGAGAAGAGAAAGAGAAGAGAAGAGAAAGAGAAAGAGAAAGAGAAAGAGAAAGAGAAAGAGAAAGAGAAAAGAGAGAAAGAAAAAAAGGACAAACAAAGAGGGTCAGAGCTGTTTACGACCTTAAGAATCAGTAAGATCCGTCCATTTGCCCAGAGAAGTACTCCTCGGACCCAATCTAACAAACGGTGAGTGAGCCCGGGCTTTGGAGAAAAGTCGTGCCGTGAGATAACACGAGGCCAACGCATAATTAATTGTATTCCCACTCGCGAGAGAGTCAGTCACTGTCAATGTAGGCACGTGTTAGGTCCACAATGTCCAAGAACCAAGAGCCAGCACAATTGCGACCGCCTGTGACCAAGAGCCCGGACCAAGAGAATAAATGAACCGTGACCGCCTGCGATGACTGCAACGAACCAAGAGAGGGAATCAATTTCTTTAAAATCCCTTGTTCACCCTCCAAGGGGGAGATGGGAAATCTTGGAGGTCTCCTGGCTCCCGATTGGTGGAGCCCGTAACTCCGCCCACAAGCGATCCCACCCTGAAGACATGAAATACCCCAAATACCCAAAAGACCGTGAAGACCCCAAATTCCCCAAAGACCAAAAAGACAGAGAGACTGAAAAGGCCCCCCAGAGAATACAAAAGACCCCAAGGACCCAAAAGATCCCGAGGACGCAAAAGACCCTGAGCACCGAAAAGACAAAAATGACCCAGAGGATACAAAAGACCCCGAGGACTCTGAAGACCCAAAATAAGAGTAATTATGTCTTTTACATTGGAATTGGATACTGTATGGTGGCTTGCAACCCGAGCTTCTAGGTCGGTGTACAGAAACAGGTTTTTTTGTATTTATCACAAAACCTACAAGGTGCAGAAAGTAAAATTTGCTGCACATGATGTGCAACGCACGCAGAGTAAACCGAGTGCTCATTTACGTCTGTAGGATGTCTAATAAATAAAGAAGATATAAGCACAACTGCCACTAGACCCAGGCTTCAGACTTTGGCATACTCACACAGCTACACGGTCAAATAAACTGTTCCAACCCGCCATTTTTGACGGACTTCATACTAGTATATATACATATATATATATTATATATATATATATATATATAATATATATATATATATATATAACTATATATATATATATATATATATATATATATATATATATATGTATATATAATCTGTGCAGCGTCTGTCCTGTTCTGTGTTGTCCTGTGTTGTCCTGTGTTGTGTTGTGTTGTCTTGTGTTGTGTTGACTTCTCACTGAACTACTTTCTCAAACTTTTGTGAAATCGTACCAAACTTCTGGTATGCACATATCTCTCCCGTCGGTATGTCCTAAGGGTATTGTTTTTTGAAAAAATTTCCAATTTATAAAAAAAAAATTGGAATCTTTTTGGGAATTTTTTTTTTTTTTAAACTTAAGTTTTCAACTTCAATTGTTTATAAAATGTGATATCACGTATATTACAAAAACATTTGTGCAAAATAATTGTTTGAATTATGATTGGTTAAACTATGACAAAACGGCAACTCGGGTACAGTCATTTATATATATATATCTACACATCTGGGCAGTGTCTGTGTTGTCACTTAACGACTCCCTCAAACTTTTGTTTCCGTGGTTGTGAAGTGTTTGTAATGACGTTGTTGTGGTTTTGAATCACGTGGTGGTGAGGTATTTTGAATTATGTGGTGGTGAGGTGTTTTTAAATGACGTGGTGGTGAGGTGTTTTTAAATCACATGGTGGTGAGGTGTTTTGAATTACGTGGTGGTGAGGTATTTATAATTACGTGGTGGTGAGGTGTTTTTAATTATGTGGTCGTGAAGTGTTTTGAATTAGTTGGTGATGAGTTGTTTTGAATTACGTGGTGGTGAGGTGTTTTGAATTACGTGGTGGTGAGGTATTTATAATTACGTGGTGGTGAGGTGTTTTTTAATTATGTGGTCGTGAAGTGTTTTGAATTAGTTGGTGATGAGTTGTTTTGAATTACGTGGTGATGAGGTGTTTTTAATTTCGTGGTGGTGAGGTGTTTTTTATTACGTGTTTATGGCTATGTGGTGTTTTTATTACGTGTTTTATGGCTGTGAGGTGTTTTTAATTTTGTGGTGGTGAGGTGTTTTTAATTTTGTGGTGGTGAGGTGTTTTTATTACGTGTTTTATGGCTGTGAGGTGTTTTTATTACGTGTTTTATGGCTGTGAGGTGGTTTTATTACGTGTTTTATGGCTGTGAGGTGTTTTTATTACGTGTTTTATGGCTGTGAGGTGTTTTTAATTTGTGCTGGTGAGGTGTTTTTATTACGTGTTTTATGGCTGTGAGGTGTTTTTATTACGTGTTTTATGGCTGTGAGGTGTTTTTATTACGTGTTTTATGGCTGTGAGGTGTTTTTATTACGTGTTTTATGGCTGTGAGGTGTTTTTATTACGTGTTTAATGGCTGTGAGGTGTTTTTATTACGTGTTTTATGGCTGTGAGGTGTTTTTATTACGTGTTTTATGGCTGTGAGGTGTTTTTAATTTCGTGGTGGTGAGATGTTTTTATTACGTTGTGGCGGACACGAAAGCTCACTGGCGTGAGGGTATCATTCCATGCACCAAGTGGGCGGCGGCCACGCCCTAGGAGTAGGCGTGGCCGTGGGATATACACCGGGCGCGCAGCCCGGAGCGCTCCAGTGCTACAGTTGAGCTCTTATAATAAAGACTCTTAAACTTACCACGTTGTCTGCTTCCTTCTTGTTGTACAAGTAAGCGCGCGTAGCACTGCGCTTCATTGGTGACCCTCCGACGTTCTGGTCAGCCGTCGCTGACCACCCGAACCCACCACAGCAATGGCAACCAACGCGGTCCAAATGAAACTCCCCGAGTTCTGGGAGACGCAAGCCGAAGTCTGGTTCCTGCAGGCAGAAGCCCAGTTCCGACTTCGAGGCATCACGGTGGACGAGACCAGGTACTGCCACGTGGTAGCCTCCCTCGGGCCCGGCACGGCCGCCCGTGTCGTGTCGGTCCTGAGGAACCCACCGGCCGACGGCAGGTACGTGGCGATCAAGCGGCTCCTCCTCGCCACGTTCGGCCTCACGGTGGACGCACGGGGCCGACCGCCTCCTGGACCTCCCCGAGCTCGGTGACACGACCGTCAGTCCACATGGACCATATGCTGTCGTTGATGGGCGACGAAACCCCGAACGCACTTTTCCGGGCGTTATTTCGACGCCAGCTGCCGGTACGAGTCCGCCTCGCGTTGGCCGGTTCTGTGACGACGGAACCCCGAGCTCTCGCTGCCGAGGCCGACAGGTTCTTCGCGGCTTTGGACGGGCAGGCGAGTTTTGGCACGGCCGTCGCGCATCCCGAGGCTGACCCTGATGCTGATGCACCACACCTCGGGGATCCCGAGGCTGATGCACGCCGCGTGGCCGCCGCCACGTCACGCCCACCACCACCGCGAAAACCGCGGCCTCCGCCTTTGCCGCAAACCTGGTGCCATTTCCACGCCAGGTTTGGCCACAAGGTGAGGAATTGTTGCCCGCCATGCTCCTTCGGCAAGTCGGGAAACTACAAAGCCGGCGCTCGGTAGCGGCCCTGAGCGTCGGCCATTCCGGCAGCCTTCTTTTTATAATGGACACCTTGTCCTGGCGCCGTTTCCTATGCGATACGGGGGCACAGGTGAGCGTTATCCCTGCCTCTATGTCCGACAAGCACACTGCGGGCCGGGGCCCCACGTTGCTTGCCGCGAACGGAACACCCATACACACATTCGGGAAGTGCTGCCTCTCCCTGCGGTTCGGAAGGCAATGCTTCGCGTGGACGTTCGTAACCGCTAGTGTCCCCATGGCACTGCTCGGTGCGGACTTCCTCTGTGCACACGGGTTGTTGGTCGATGTGAAGAACAGACGTCTCGTCCAGGCTGAAACGTTCAGCTCGCTTGCTTGCGCGCTGAGCAGCTCGTTGAGCGGCTCACTGAGCGGCTCACCGAGCGGCTCGCCAAGCGGCTTGCTGAGCGGTTCGGTCCCGGCGAGGTTAGTTTGTACGCTTCCGGCAGTGGACGACTTCACCCGCCTCCTCGCCAGCTTCCCGGCCCTTACGCGGCCCACCTTCTTGGCGGGGGCCATCAAGCACGGGGTGGAACACCACATCCCCACCGCCGGGCCACCGGTCTACGCCCGGGCACGCCGCCTCGAGCCGACGAAGCTCGTGGTAGCTAAAGCGGAGTTCGCTACGCTGGAGTGGCTCGGCATCGTGCGGCGCTCCGAGAGTGCTTGGGCGTCGCCGCTTCACATCGTGCCAAAGCCCGGCGGGGGATGGCGACCGTGCGGAGACTACCGGCGCCTCAACGACGCCACCACCCCTGGACCGCTACAACCGTCCCCCACATCCAGGACTTCCCCGCCCGTTTGGCGGGCATGTCCTTCTTTTTGAAGGTGGACCTCATACGCGGCTACCATCAGGTCCCCGTCAGGCCGGAGGACATCCCGAAGACGGCGGTCATCACTGGCTGACGTCAGCAAAGGAGAGCTGACATCATGAGACGGCCAGTAAAACCACTCGCTGGCCGACATTTCCCTCTCTCGTTTTTGGATTCCTTCCTGCCCGAACCTCTCTTCCCTTCTTGCCCTCTCTTACGTTGGATCTCTTTCCGCTTGGTCCCTTGCTCGTTGGGCGACGACGAATGGTGGAGAGACGGTGGAGCGCCGACAATCATCCTCCCCTGTTGTTCACGTATGGGACCTCGCGTGCGAGCGACGACCGTGCAGGCGAGGCCTGCCACGGCGGCATACGTGGGCCTCATGGAGCGCGAACGAGGGGCGCATCGAGGCCTAAATCCCGTCAACTGGAGCCGCGTCCGGACTGCACGCTTGGGGCCTGGATGACGTGCTCGGACCTGACGAACCCTGACACACCTTAGCTAGACGGAGATAAGCTTGCACCACACAAACACAATGCTTATTTTAATTTATCCTTCCCATTTGTCTGTTGTGCAAGACTGTGTGTTAGAGCACTCACTAGGGGGTTTAGCTTTATCGTCGCGTACTTGTTCTCGGGTTCCATTTAATAAATATTATTTTTGTACATTTTGCATCCGTCTCGGGTTGAGTTGATTTGCAGGGTGAAGACACCTGCGCGGGGCCCGTAAAGGTGATCGGCATTCTTCATTCCGTCTTGCGTATCATCCACCATCGATTGAAGTGAACGCCTTCATAACGCTCGTTTCCATCCATGGCTTACTTTCGGTGTTAACTGAGAGCCAGCCACAGGACAACTGGTGTCAGGAAGTGAGATTCGGACTCGACGGACAATTTTTTTGTCCGCGGGCTGAGATCAACACAGCCGGGCATACATTGCGCTCGGCATTCGGAAGTAAAAAATTTTTTAGTCAGAGGCAATAAAAATTCAAATAGTCGATTGAGCGCATGAAGCGCGACATCGCGGTTCGAAAATTTAAAATCTTTTAATGTTTCTGAGGTAAAATACGCCAGCGGGAACCGCTGTAGCGAACAGCGTAATGGCGGATGCTGAGTTGGGCGTGCGGAATGGAGATGCTGAGGGTAGCGTTGGAAGTGGGCCGAATATCAGGGCGGAGCATAGTAATGGAACCTCCCCCGCTACCCGAGACGGGCCCCGAACGCTTTCCAGGCCATGGTAATACATTTTATGGAGCGAATGGATGCTCAGAATGAGCGAATAAATAATAGAATGGATGCTCAGAGTGAGCAGATGGGAGGAATGAATAACAAAATGGATGCCCGGGGTGAACAGATGGAGGAAATGAGTCAACAAATAGGGGGATTGAATGAAAAAATGGATACCCAAAGGAATGAATTGCGGGGAGACATGAAGGGACTGGAAAACAAAATGGATGCTCGGAGTGAGCGAACAGCGAATGGAAAACAAAATTGATGGGTTGAAGGGAGAATTGAATGCCAACACCAAAAAACATTGCAGGATTGAAGGGAGAATTGGATGAGCAAATTGAGGGATTAAAGGAGGGATTGAAAGGACAAATTGAAGGAATGGAAAATAAAATTGATGGATTGGAGGGGAAGATGGAGGGAATGATATATATATATATATATGTATGTATATGTATATATAGTATATATATATATATATATATATATATATATATATATATATATATATATATATATATATATATATATACATATCTATCTATCTATATATTGTATATATATATATATACAGTATATATATATATAGCAGTAACGATACAACTCCATACTGTAAGTGGAGAACAGCCAGTAAGATG